>NW_025396270.1:0-3081 GCF_016433145.1 Gracilinanus agilis | reverse complement strand
TCAGTGCTGATCAGCACAAATGGACATATATTTGGGAAACAGCCAGCCAGGAAGTTGGAGCTGTGCAGTAACCAAGGTCTTGGGTTTTTAAAATGCATATATAGTACTAAAACAGAATTGAGCAAATAAAAGAAGACAAAGGTGTTCACCAGCAATTGGATGTATTGAGTGGCTCTGATTTCAGGGGAGGCTCTGGGAGAAAGGCTGGACGTATGGATGTGCTGGACTCTTTTTTGGTGCCTTTTTAGAAGCAACATCATGTAGCCACTGGCAAAAACCATGAGCCCTACACAGGTAGCATCAAGGATGGAGGCCACAACTGAAGATAGAGCAACAGTAATGGTAGAGGTTGTTGAAGTAGAACAGAACCCGTAATCCAGTAGGTTTGAGATGTTTCTGGTAGTCCTTGTCCCTTTAATTGTCAGAAGAATGATGCTATTTAGGATCAGATGGGATATCCAGCAGAGGACACTGCAGGGGATGATGGACTTTTGGGTTCTGTTTTTAAGCTTTATGTATCTAGAAGTGCTGGGGCTGATAGTGATGGCCTGAAAGCCACTCAGGAAGCATGTCATGCTGAGGGAAAGAGCACGAGCCACTCTTAGAAGGTAGAGGATGATTTTACAGCCTGTGTCATCTAGGAAATTCTTCAGGCTCAAAGCAGCCATTGTCTGAGGGACACCCTTGAAGAGGAGCATCAGAGAGTTGGCCCAAGCCAGCTGTATGAGAATTGTGTCTATGGGCCTTAGTTTGTGTGCAGTGAGGAACATGAAAGTGAAGAGAAAAACTAGGAAGAAATTTCCCAGAATTCCAATGGCAGTCTGGGAACAGAAGACAACCCCTAGGATGATTTCAAGTGGACTCATGTTCTTAGTGTCTTCGAAGAGAACCTTCATTCAGAGCCAAAGGGATGGAACAGAAATGAAGAGAACTCAGTGACATTCCTAGCCATTTCCTACTCCTTCATATTCTAAAGGAATGACTGAGAAGGTAGCCTTTGTGGGATCCATATTTCTGAGAGGGGTTTAAGGTGCATTGCAGAATTCCATAGTGCCCCCCCAGAATTCTAAGAGAGGGGACAGTTAAAGGCAGTTGGAGTCCTGGTATAAAAACCAAGTCACCCTTCTTGCAGGGGTCCTGACTCTTTGTTCTTGGCTCTGAGCAGAGGGACAATCTGTGTAACTCTGGCCTGGGACATTCAGTCACTGACAGCCAGGGGTGCTTTACCTTGATAGCAACCTCCAAGACAGACCTTTAAGCAAGATCTCAGCCTACTTTCAGTTTAGCAGTTTAGGTTTTAGAAGGAAGATTATTTAGGGGCTTAGATTAGAGTTCAGCCATTCAATTTAAATCCCCCCTGCGGCCCCCCCAAATGTGCTGTTAGTCTACAGTTAACAGTTAGCCAAATTACCTTCCCTCTCTTCCCTTAAACTGATTCCTTTTTCCTGTTCCCTGAAATCATTAAATACATTTAGTTTGTGAAAAGATAGAGTTTGTGTATAGTTAGCTGGGGATTATACTTACTACCTTCCTTTCATCAAGCCAAATATTTAATTTAAGCAGGGGCTGTAACTGCCTGTGCCCTGGGGGCCCGTGGTCAGATTTGCTGAAGATTTTAAGGTCATACATTTCCATCCTATGAGAGAGTAATTCAGACAAAGAAAGTTATCATCACAAGGGGTTTATCCACTTTCCATCTTGACCCAGAAGTTACTAAGCTAGAATACCCTCCATAACCAGAGAGTTAACTGACTTCCAACTGCTTAGAGGGTGGGGGGAGGCGAAGGCGTACTCCACAGGCTCCTGCCCCTCCCATCCAGTCAAGTCTGCCTGCTTCTCTAAAGACCAGGGATTGGGGAGACTTGATTTACATTTTATAGTTTCCCTTATCCTACAGCTTGGAATGTGGACCACACATAATATTCCCACATGTAAGATTAAAATTAATATCCAATAACTCCAAGTATTATATTTTATAGGATTTATTAATAATCAGTTGAAGTTAAAGAAATAAAAGAACAAAACTAAAACCCTGAGTAAAGAAAAGTTTTCCCAGCCACATTCATGCAAAAAGAGAGGGGGGGGGGGAGGCAGCTGGGTAGCTCAGTGGATTGAGAGTCAGGCCTAGAGACAGGAGGTCCTAGGTTCAAATCTGGCCTCAGACACTTCCCAGCTATGTGACCCTGGGCAAGTCACTTGACCCCCATTGCCCAACCTTACCAATCTTCCACCAAGGAGCCAATACACAAAAGTTAAGGTTTAAAAAAAAAAGTAAAAAACAAACAATCAAAAAAAAAAAAAGAGAGAGAGGGGCGGTGTTACCCACAAACTTTATCTCCAAAATGTAAGAGTGTAAGGAGAGAACGAAGGTGGGATGCTGGGAATTGGAGTCCTGGGGAGAAAATCCTAATTACACACACAATAAGTGTTGCTCTTGTGGGATGGGGATGTAGATTTAATGGATGTCTCTGGGTGGATCCATTGTTTGATGACATGCCACTTCATTGATAAATATTTATTAAGCATCTACTCTGAGACATGCAACATGCTAAGCATTGGTGATACAAAGGAAGAGAAACATCCTTTCTGCTCAAAGATCTACAGCCTAATGGGGGAGACAAAATGTAAACAGCTACATGGACATGCATCCAGGCTATTTGGGAAATAATTAATAGAAGGAATACATTTGATTCAAGGAGTAGCAAGAAAGGCTTTTTTTTTAAATCCTCACCTTCCATCTTAGACTCAATACTGTGTATTGGCTCCAAGGCAGAAGAGTGGTAATGGTAGGCAATGGTGGTCAAGTGACTTGCCCAGGGTCACACAGCTGGGAATTGTCTGAGGCCAGACTTGAAACTATGACCTCCTGTCTCTAGGCCTGGCTTTCAATCCACTGAGCTAACCAGCTGCCCCCAAGAAAGGCTTCTTGTAAAATGAAGTATTTTCACTTTAACTTGAAGGAATTCACAGGATCCAGAAGCCAGGGAGAGAAGTCTAGCAGTAAAAATGCAGGAGATGGATTATCTTGTGGGATGAACAAGCAGAAGAGCAGTTCTAATAGGTCACAGAGTGTTTGAGGAA
>NW_025396269.1:0-6777 GCF_016433145.1 Gracilinanus agilis | reverse complement strand
AGATTATTGTTGTGCAAATAATTCCTCTTCTGAATAAGGAGACTGCTCTTTCTGAACCTTTCTAGATCAGGTTTAGAAAAATTCCTCTAATATCTTATTATTAACTCAGTCTTTTCACTCTGCTTTCTGTCCTTTCCTTCTCTATTATTTCTCAAACTTCTGATAGTTTTACAATTTTAGGAGAGTAGATATTGATTGAATCTGAATTTAGTATTGTCATTAGTTGGTTTCCTCAATGTCCTCAGAGATAATGGAATTGTGCTATCTTCTAGGACAGTGATGTGCAAACTTTTTAAAGAGGGGGCCAAAGGAAAGGAAATGCTCATCTGTCAATCTGTTTCTAAGGTAACTCTTTCAAAGTTTCATTGTATTTTCTCCTATTCATTGTATTCGTCAGATTAGGAATAATGTCATGAGGCCAGATAGAATATAGTTTGCCCATCACTGTTCTGGGATATCTCCAAACTGAGATGTGTGAAATGCACAATATTCCTTATTCCTCCTGTGGGATTTATCTTCTCAGGAGGTGTAATTTTGCCAAGGTATGGGCATGTGAAGTCTCTCAAAACTATTTCTCTTGCTCTTATTTAATTCTCCTAATTGCATGGTAAGATTTTCTAGCTCCTCATATTCTTCTTTCAAAGTTCTCCTATTTGCAGTCCTTCTTTTGATTAAACATCCTAGATTAATTTTTTTTCTTTTCTCCCAGAATTTCTTCATCTCATCTTTATTCTGATCATACAGCATTAGCGTTGAAGAAAATATTTCAGTAACCTCATTAGGTTTTGTTAGAAGTAAAGTATGTTTTAAAATTAATAACTGTAAAAATGATCTTTTTAATAGCTTCAAAGGTAGTTACTGATCACTGTTCTGTAGACAATGGGAAAGACGACAGTCATTTAAAGTGATATGTTTCTTGAATGCAGTATCTGGTGTCCCATCTTATCCCAGAGCTTGGTGAAGTATATTGTGAGGTGTGTCTTAGTTCCAGATGACACCAACTGAGGAAGTTTTGTTAAAACAATGAATGGCGGGGGCAGCTGGATAGCTCAGTGGATTGAGAGTCAGGCCTAGAGACAGGAGGTCCTGGGTTCAAATCTGGCCTCAGACACTTCCCAGCTGTGTGACCCTGAGCAAGTCACTTGACCCCCATTGCCTACCCTGACCACTCTTCTGCCTTGGAGCCAATACACAGTATTGACTCCAAGATGGAAGGTAAGGGTTTAAAAAAAAAACAAACAAAAAAACAATGAATGTCAACTGAGGATGATGGACAGTATTGGAAGGATTGAGAACTGCAAAGTAATCATATAAGGAGAAACTTAGCAGTGTTATATCCATTATTAATTTTGCCTTCAAAATCATCAACACCAGAATATTCAGACTGTGTAGAGGGAATTTCATCCCTTCCCTCTCCTGGATTGCTGACCCATTCATCCCATTTTTACATGCCAGCCCTACCTCCAGGAATGTAGATAAAAAGGGTGTGGGTGGAGCTCATGGGGTCTTTTGGGTTCACTACTTCCTGGAGCAGGCAGGGGACTGATGCAGAATCCTGCAGGATGAGTGACACATGGTCAGAATTAGAGTTTGAAAGGGACTTTAAATCTATGCTTATCTATCTTTTCTATTTCGAGTGATTATTAATAAACTTTATAGAAAATAATAACTTGAAATATATTAATTTTAAATCTAGCAGGACTAAAACACAGTTATAAGGAGAAAAAATATTGGAGAAGTTTAGTGAACAAAGAAATGAGGGAAAGAGAAAAATTGTCTTATTTACAAAGAATGTGAGAGTCTCTCAGGACAAAAATCTAGTGAAGCCACACTGGATGTGTTGTGTTATTCTCTGGTCCCAGGATTGTACAAAATGCTGCAAAAGGTTGGCGAGAAGATAGAAACCTGGAGGAAATGTTATAAATGTTATAATATAATAAATATGATTAATTTGTAAAACTCACTTCATTTTTTTGTTTTAAGTCAAGGTCATAAATAGGATAGTTTGTTTAAATTTTCCAGCAAAATATCTTAGGGTTGATGCAAGGAAATATCTCCTAATGCTTAAAGTGATATAAATATGGAATGAATTCCTTTTAGATGCTGTGGGGTAGTGAAAGACCTTAAATAGAAGGGCAGAGGTTGTCACGTATCTTGAAAAGATTCACCTTTGGTAGGATTGGTTTTGGTTTTTACAGAGGTGCCAGAACAGTATTAGATAACAAAACTCAGCCTGTATTATTCTTCTGTTGTAGTCACAAAGGACTACCATATCTAATTAAGGTCTTCAAAACCAAAAAAGAACTGATCTGTTAAGTTCTTATAGACTTTCAGAATCTCTCACAGGCCTCATTTTCCTTTGCAGCTTGATTGTACAACACTCCCCTTCAAGTTATTGAATGACTCCAAAGTGATTTATTTGCTTCATCTCATACATGAAATCATAGTTTTTCATGATATATTTACACAGGCTGTGTCCTAGGTCTGAAAGATGTTCTCATGTCTACTCAGCCACTCCCAGTCCTTTGTTTCCTACAAAGCCCTTCATGAGTATTGTTTTCTATAAGGATTTTACCGTGAGTCTTCAAGTTACTGCAACAAAATCCAGATATTTTTTGTATCTGTTTTGTACTAGTGTTGCATTTGTTTATTTTGTATGTATACAACTTATTTCCTACCAATCAAATATATGAAGAAAAAAATCCCAGCATGATTTAATTTCCACATTTAGATTCCAAGCTCCAAAAATGGTGATTGGCACAGTAAAGGCATTTTGCAAATATATGCTTAACTAATAAATGAATGAGAAAAGCAGAGGAAGGGACAAATGACTTGTCTTTTCCACTGTGGAACTTTTGTAATTCCATGATTTCTTGTACAGCACCAATCCTTATTTAAGCATTGGCACATGCCAACCCTAACTATTCCTAGTAGCTACTGCTTCATTCCTGCTCAGGTGCTGCTAAACAGATTTGATGAAGGCACAAAAACTAGCATTCTGATTTCATCACAGAAGTTACAATCATACTTCTGTGTACTGCTTCTTAAGGGATTTCCTCTTCTTTCCACAATAGCTCTTCCAAATCTTCACTTGCATTTGAGAACTTCCAATATCACCTCATTCCCCTCAAATTCAGCTGCATACATGGCCATAAAATGTACTGAGAAAACAACAGCCCTTAGTTTGATCCGCTCCTTCTCACACTCGATTTGCAATGTACTATTCTTACCGTTTTCCATTTTTTCTTCATATATTCCAGTGTCTGATGAAGAGATGTATCCATCCTTTGCACACTCATAATTTCAACCAATTTATAAACTGTAACACCAGCATCTTCTTTCCCTTCACTCAATGACTGTCCTTTAAGTGTTAGTCATGTCTTATATATAGCCTTGGAAACATTCCACTAATGACCTACTCTATTTCCAATATGACACCTTGCTGTTTCTGTCAAGTTGGGTCTAATTCTTTCTTTTCTTCCTGTCTCTTTAGGGCCATGCTCAAACATTACCAACATTTTCTCACTTTCCAATTTGCTGTGGATGAAATCAACAAGGATCCCCACTTGCTACCCAACATAACTCTGGGATACCAATTGCTCAGTAACTTCCATAATAACCAACAAGCTGTGGAGAACTCTTTGATTTGGCTGTCAGGGAAGGGTCCAACCATCCCTAACTACAACTGTGACATGCAGCACAAATCAGTGGCTGTCATTGGTGGGATGACCTCTGCACTGTCCATGGCTATGGCCACCTTGTTAGGACTCTATAAAGTCCCACAGGTAAGAGAAGCAATCCTGTTGTCCATTTTCAGCCAGTATGCTCTTTCTCATTCAAATAGCCAATTGTACCAGTTAACAAAATCACATTTATTAAGAAACTCTAGTCACAGACTTGAATTTAGAAATGCAAAAAATGTGAAGAAGTCCCCTGTATGAAGGAGCTCATTGTATTCTTTTGATGAGGTGATGCCATATTAAATTATTTGTTTTTAGGGATAGTTTTTTTTTTAATTGGTAGGTCTATCTCTTTCTCTCTCTCTCTTTTTTAGTTTTTAAATTCAGTCATTTATTTAATTAATTTAGAATATTTTTCCTCATTTTCATAAATCATTTTCTTTCCCTTCCCTCCTTCCACCCCTCCTATAGTCATGGAGCAATTCCACTAGGTTGTACATGTATCATTGATCAATACCAATTTGCATATTATTAATATTTACATTAGGGTGATAGCTTAAAGTCTACATTCCCAATCATATCCCCATTGAACTTTGTGATCCAGCAGTTGTTTTTCTTCTGTGTTTCTACTCCCGCAGTTCTTCCTCTGGATGTGGAGAGCATTCTTTCTTATAAGTCCCTGAGAAGTGTCCTGGAGCATTGCATAGCTTCTAGTAGAGAAGTGTGATAATGAGATTAAAGGTTGACTCCTTTAACCTCCCAGGAGGTAAAAACTTACACTGAATCAAAATGATCTAGAAAAGATACCGTGGAAATCTATACTGAATCAAGACTATGCAAAATGAACTTTGGGGTGCAACTTATTGAACTTAAGGGGATTGAACACAATTATTTTGAATTGTAAACTTTTATGCCAAAGGGGATTGCCACCTAATTGACCTTTTGTCAATGTGCCTAGCAAAACATTGGCTTTGCTCTCTCTCTTTCTATCTCTTCTACTTACCTCTTCTATCTAACCATTATAGTTAGAAGAATTTTAGGGGTACAAGATGATTATGTTAAATGATCAATTGGGGAGACCAGTCTCCCAAATGATCAGAGTGGGGATGTGATAATGAGATTAAATCTACTATGCCCATCTTTATATTTAATCACCAAAGGTGAAAACATCTCCATTTAACTCACAAGTTGGGTGGTCTGTAACCCACGTGTAATAGAGTAACAAATCAGAATTTACTGACTGCCTCTTGGGCAGTCCTAAGAAAAGTGTCTGTTGTTATTGGACACGTAAACTAAGAGGAGGCCACAGGAAGTGACACAAAAGGGGCCCCTTTGAAAAGAGACCTCAGTCAGCTAGGCCTGGGGTTTCTTGTTTATTGCTGGGAGATGGAGGAGTGTTGGACCTGGGACCCTGAGACCTTGGTGAGACTGGTCTTAAATCTCTCTCTTAGAACTACACATGGTGAGTGAAGAAGGATGACTCCTTTAACCTCCCTGTAGGTACTCACCTCTGGGAGGCTCCCTTGATTGGGAGAAGCCCTTGGGGCTAAAACCCTTGTTAATTGACTTTTAGGCTGTGGCTGGGCCACTGGAGCCATGCTGGAGTAAAACCCAGACTTAAATACAAATCTCTTATTCTACCCTCTTCTCACCTCTCTACTTCCACTCTCTCCTATATTTTGTAAATAAACTTCCATAAATGTCATTTTAACTTGAGTTATTCTTAATTGGAGATTGATAATTGTTCAATCCCCTAGCAACCAACCTCTTAATGTATTTAACCAAAATCTCCCTTTTCCCCCTTACAGAAGTCCAATACATTCGATTATGCCACAGTGTATCTCTCTCTGGGTAAAATGTTCTCCTGGTTCTGTTTCTTTCATTCAGCATCAATTCCTGGAGGTCATTCCAGTTAACATGGACTTTTTAGGGATAGTTTTAATCAAATAAGAATCTTCCTAACTAATAGTATTATCCTCTCAGCTCACCTTTTTATATTTGAATAAAACTGAAAATTTTAGAGAGAAGCAAGATTTTTCCCCACTCTCACCTCAGAAAATTTAAAGAGTAAAGACTATGTTCCTTTTTATTTTGAAATTGATTTACAAATTTTCCCAAAACATATGAAGCCCTTGTCCATCCCTTCAGAACTCTGTGCTAACAAGTACCATCTGATTCTGTGTTAACAGTGATATTTAAATTTCAGCTGAGAAATTTCTTCCTCATTTAATCAAGGCCTGATTTGCCAAAGTGTAATATATCCCTTAGAACACAAACTTTTTGTCCATTCATTTTAACTTATTTCTAGTTACTCTTTATCAAATACCTGATGTCCATTTTCTAACTGGATCCTCTGAGAATATTTTGATGAAAATAAAACTTCTTGCTGGATAGAGTTATCAAAGCAAGGAAACAGAATGAAGAGTTGATTAAATACAAAAACAAGATGCCATTTACTTGCATGCCCTAACCAATGCCTCTATAGCAGGAAAGATGGGTGTATGTGGTAGAAAAGTTAGAAACTGTATATTTCAATAAATTCTGTGATGCTTCTCTGCCACAAAGTATTGATATTGTACTTGATTCTCTACATTATGCTTTGGTATTCTCACAGTTTTGATTCTTGAGAAATCTTGGTGATGTATCATCACTTGTTTTTAGCAGAGTCCTATGAATGGTAGAATAAAGATTAGCTTTTATTTCAATAGTCAGGACCAGGGAAATCCTTGCATAATGACTGAACTATGATTCAGGACAATTCCATTCAAACCATATTAATTGTGCAGTGTCATATGATATGTATAGTACAAAAAATAAGGATAAAGAAAAATATAATTTCCAAAACATAAATATACTGATGGCTTTATGTAGTTCTTATTGTCCCTTCCAGTTACAAATGGGTACACGAATTAAATTATAGTCACAAATTACTATTCTTTCTCTGCTCTATAGCACTTGCTTTTACTGCCTTCACGGCCTTTGGAACAAATTGTTACCATCAGCCCATTCTGATGCAGCAGCTCCTTGTGTGCTTGAGGGAGATACAGCCAATCTGGCTAACAGGTTTGCAGCTGGTCAGTTATCTTCAAGGCCATTT
>NW_025396268.1:0-6774 GCF_016433145.1 Gracilinanus agilis | reverse complement strand
AGATTATTGTTGTGCAAATAATTCCTCTTCTGAATAAGGAGACTGCTCTTTCTGAACCTTTCTAGATCAGGTTTAGAAAAATTCCTCTAATATCTTATTATTAACTCAGTCTTTTCACTCTGCTTTCTGTCCTTTCCTTCTCTATTATTTCTCAAACTTCTGATAGTTTTACAATTTTAGGAGAGTAGATATTGATTGAATCTGAATTTAGTATTGTCATTAGTTGGTTTCCTCAATGTCCTCAGAGATAATGGAATTGTGCTATCTTCTAGGACAGTGATGTGCAAACTTTTTAAAGAGGGGGCCAAAGGAAAGGAAATGCTCATCTGTCAATCTGTTTCTAAGGTAACTCTTTCAAAGTTTCATTGTATTTTCTCCTATTCATTGTATTCGTCAGATTAGGAATAATGTCATGAGGCCAGATAGAATATAGTTTGCCCATCACTGTTCTGGGATATCTCCAAACTGAGATGTGTGAAATGCACAATATTCCTTATTCCTCCTGTGGGATTTATCTTCTCAGGAGGTGTAATTTTGCCAAGGTATGGGCATGTGAAGTCTCTCAAAACTATTTCTCTTGCTCTTATTTAATTCTCCTAATTGCATGGTAAGATTTTCTAGCTCCTCATATTCTTCTTTCAAAGTTCTCCTATTTGCAGTCCTTCTTTTGATTAAACATCCTAGATTAATTTTTTTTCTTTTCTCCCAGAATTTCTTCATCTCATCTTTATTCTGATCATACAGCATTAGCGTTGAAGAAAATATTTCAGTAACCTCATTAGGTTTTGTTAGAAGTAAAGTATGTTTTAAAATTAATAACTGTAAAAATGATCTTTTTAATAGCTTCAAAGGTAGTTACTGATCACTGTTCTGTAGACAATGGGAAAGACGACAGTCATTTAAAGTGATATGTTTCTTGAATGCAGTATCTGGTGTCCCATCTTATCCCAGAGCTTGGTGAAGTATATTGTGAGGTGTGTCTTAGTTCCAGATGACACCAACTGAGGAAGTTTTGTTAAAACAATGAATGGCGGGGGCAGCTGGATAGCTCAGTGGATTGAGAGTCAGGCCTAGAGACAGGAGGTCCTGGGTTCAAATCTGGCCTCAGACACTTCCCAGCTGTGTGACCCTGAGCAAGTCACTTGACCCCCATTGCCTACCCTGACCACTCTTCTGCCTTGGAGCCAATACACAGTATTGACTCCAAGATGGAAGGTAAGGGTTTAAAAAAAAAACAAACAAAAAAACAATGAATGTCAACTGAGGATGATGGACAGTATTGGAAGGATTGAGAACTGCAAAGTAATCATATAAGGAGAAACTTAGCAGTGTTATATCCATTATTAATTTTGCCTTCAAAATCATCAACACCAGAATATTCAGACTGTGTAGAGGGAATTTCATCCCTTCCCTCTCCTGGATTGCTGACCCATTCATCCCATTTTTACATGCCAGCCCTACCTCCAGGAATGTAGATAAAAAGGGTGTGGGTGGAGCTCATGGGGTCTTTTGGGTTCACTACTTCCTGGAGCAGGCAGATAGATGCAGAATCCTGCAGGATGAGTGACACATGGTCAGAATTAGAGTTTGAAAGGGACTTTAAATCTATGCTTATCTATCTTTTCTATTTCGAGTGATTATTAATAAACTTTATAGAAAATAATAACTTGAAATATATTAATTTTAAATCTAGCAGGACTAAAACACAGTTATAAGGAGAAAAAATATTGGAGAAGTTTAGTGAACAAAGAAATGAGGGAAAGAGAAAAATTGTCTTATTTACAAAGAATGTGAGAGTCTCTCAGGACAAAAATCTAGTGAAGCCACACTGGATGTGTTGTGTTATTCTCTGGTCCCAGGATTGTACAAAATGCTGCAAAAGGTTGGCGAGAAGATAGAAACCTGGAGGAAATGTTATAAATGTTATAATATAATAAATATGATTAATTTGTAAAACTCACTTCATTTTTTTGTTTTAAGTCAAGGTCATAAATAGGATAGTTTGTTTTAATTTTCCAGCAAAATATCTTAGGGTTGATGCAAGGAAATATCTCCTAATGCTTAAAGTGATATAAATATGGAATGAATTCCTTTTAGATGCTGTGGGGTAGTGAAAGACCTTAAATAGAAGGGCAGAGGTTGTCACGTATCTTGAAAAGATTCACCTTTGGTAGGATTGGTTTTGGTTTTTACAGAGGTGCCAGAACAGTATTAGATAACAAAACTCAGCCTGTATTATTCTTCTGTTGTAGTCACAAAGGACTACCATATCTAATTAAGGTCTTCAAAACCAAAAAAGAACTGATCTGTTAAGTTCTTATAGACTTTCAGAATCTCTCACAGGCCTCATTTTCCTTTGCAGCTTGATTGTACAACACTCCCCTTCAAGTTATTGAATGACTCCAAAGTGATTTATTTGCTTCATCTCATACATGAAATCATAGTTTTTCATGATATATTTACACAGGCTGTGTCCTAGGTCTGAAAGATGTTCTCATGTCTACTCAGCCACTCCCAGTCCTTTGTTTCCTACAAAGCCCTTCATGAGTATTGTTTTCTATAAGGATTTTACTGTGAGTCTTCAAGTTACTGCAACAAAATCCAGATATTTTTTGTATCTGTTTTGTACTAGTGTTGCATTTGTTTATTTTGTATGTATACAACTTATTTCCTACCAATCAAATATATGAAGAAAAAAATCCCAGCATGATTTAATTTCCACATTTAGATTCCAAGCTCCAAAAATGGTGATTGGCACAGTAAAGGCATTTTGCAAATATATGCTTAACTAATAAATGAATGAGAAAAGCAGAGGAAGGGACAAATGACTTGTCTTTTCCACTGTGGAACTTTTGTAATTCCATGATTTCTTGTACAGCACCAATCCTTATTTAAGCATTGGCACATGCCAACCCTAACTATTCCTAGTAGCTACTGCTTCATTCCTGCTCAGGTGCTGCTAAACAGATTTGATGAAGGCACAAAAACTAGCATTCTGATTTCATCACAGAAGTTACAATCATACTTCTGTGTACTGCTTCTTAAGGGATTTCCTCTTCTTTCCACAATAGCTCTTCCAAATCTTCACTTGCATTTGAGAACTTCCAATATCACCTCATTCCCCTCAAATTCAGCTGCATACATGGCCATAAAATGTACTGAGAAAACAACAGCCCTTAGTTTGATCCGCTCCTTCTCACACTCGATTTGCAATGTACTATTCTTACCGTTTTCCATTTTTTCTTCATATATTCCAGTGTCTGATGAAGAGATGTATCCATCCTTTGCACACTCATAATTTCAACCAATTTATAAACTGTAACACCAGCATCTTCTTTCCCTTCACTCAATGACTGTCCTTTAAGTGTTAGTCATGTCTTATATATAGCCTTGGAAACATTCCACTAATGACCTACTCTATTTCCAATATGACACCTTGCTGTTTCTGTCAAGTTGGGTCTAATTCTTTCTTTTCTTCCTGTCTCTTTAGGGCCATGCTCAAACATTACCAACATTTTCTCACTTTCCAATTTGCTGTGGATGAAATCAACAAGGATCCCCACTTGCTACCCAACATAACTCTGGGATACCAATTGCTCAGTAACTTCCATAATAACCAACAAGCTGTGGAGAACTCTTTGATTTGGCTGTCAGGGAAGGGTCCAACCATCCCTAACTACAACTGTGACATGCAGCACAAATCAGTGGCTGTCATTGGTGGGATGACCTCTGCACTGTCCATGGCTATGGCCACCTTGTTAGGACTCTATAAAGTCCCACAGGTAAGAGAAGCAATCCTGTTGTCCATTTTCAGCCAGTATGCTCTTTCTCATTCAAATAGCCAATTGTACCAGTTAACAAAATCACATTTATTAAGAAACTCTAGTCACAGACTTGAATTTAGAAATGCAAAAAATGTGAAGAAGTCCCCTGTATGAAGGAGCTCATTGTATTCTTTTGATGAGGTGATGCCATATTAAATTATTTGTTTTTAGGGATAGTTTTTTTTTTAATTGGTAGGTCTATCTCTTTCTCTCTCTCTCTTTTTTAGTTTTTAAATTCAGTCATTTATTTAATTAATTTAGAATATTTTTCCTCATTTTCATAAATCATTTTCTTTCCCTTCCCTCCTTCCACCCCTCCTATAGTCATGGAGCAATTCCACTAGGTTGTACATGTATCATTGATCAATACCAATTTGCATATTATTAATATTTACATTAGGGTGATAGCTTAAAGTCTACATTCCCAATCATATCCCCATTGAACTTTGTGATCCAGCAGTTGTTTTTCTTCTGTGTTTCTACTCCCGCAGTTCTTCCTCTGGATGTGGAGAGCATTCTTTCTTATAAGTCCCTGAGAAGTGTCCTGGAGCATTGCATAGCTTCTAGTAGAGAAGTGTGATAATGAGATTAAAGGTTGACTCCTTTAACCTCCCAGGAGGTAAAAACTTACACTGAATCAAAATGATCTAGAAAAGATACCGTGGAAATCTATACTGAATCAAGACTATGCAAAATGAACTTTGGGGTGCAACTTATTGAACTTAAGGGGATTGAACACAATTATTTTGAATTGTAAACTTTTATGCCAAAGGGGATTGCCACCTAATTGACCTTTTGTCAATGTGCCTAGCAAAACATTGGCTTTGCTCTCTCTCTTTCTATCTCTTCTACTTACCTCTTCTATCTAACCATTATAGTTAGAAGAATTTTAGGGGTACAAGATGATTATGTTAAATGATCAATTGGGGAGACCAGTCTCCCAAATGATCAGAGTGGGGATGTGATAATGAGATTAAATCTACTATGCCCATCTTTATATTTAATCACCAAAGGTGAAAACATCTCCATTTAACTCACAAGTTGGGTGGTCTGTAACCCACGTGTAATAGAGTAACAAATCAGAATTTACTGACTGCCTCTTGGGCAGTCCTAAGAAAAGTGTCTGTTGTTATTGGACACGTAAACTAAGAGGAGGCCACAGGAAGTGACACAAAAGGGGCCCCTTTGAAAAGAGACCTCAGTCAGCTAGGCCTGGGGTTTCTTGTTTATTGCTGGGAGATGGAGGAGTGTTGGACCTGGGACCCTGAGACCTTGGTGAGACTGGTCTTAAATCTCTCTCTTAGAACTACACATGGTGAGTGAAGAAGGATGACTCCTTTAACCTCCCTGTAGGTACTCACCTCTGGGAGGCTCCCTTGATTGGGAGAAGCCCTTGGGGCTAAAACCCTTGTTAATTGACTTTTAGGCTGTGGCTGGGCCACTGGAGCCATGCTGGAGTAAAACCCAGACTTAAATACAAATCTCTTATTCTACCCTCTTCTCACCTCTCTACTTCCACTCTCTCCTATATTTTGTAAATAAACTTCCATAAATGTCATTTTAACTTGAGTTATTCTTAATTGGAGATTGATAATTGTTCAATCCCCTAGCAACCAACCTCTTAATGTATTTAACCAAAATCTCCCTTTTCCCCCTTACAGAAGTCCAATACATTCGATTATGCCACAGTGTATCTCTCTCTGGGTAAAATGTTCTCCTGGTTCTGTTTCTTTCATTCAGCATCAATTCCTGGAGGTCATTCCAGTTAACATGGACTTTTTAGGGATAGTTTTAATCAAATAAGAATCTTCCTAACTAATAGTATTATCCTCTCAGCTCACCTTTTTATATTTGAATAAAACTGAAAATTTTAGAGAGAAGCAAGATTTTTCCCCACTCTCACCTCAGAAAATTTAAAGAGTAAAGACTATGTTCCTTTTTATTTTGAAATTGATTTACAAATTTTCCCAAAACATATGAAGCCCTTGTCCATCCCTTCAGAACTCTGTGCTAACAAGTACCATCTGATTCTGTGTTAACAGTGATATTTAAATTTCAGCTGAGAAATTTCTTCCTCATTTAATCAAGGCCTGATTTGCCAAAGTGTAATATATCCCTTAGAACACAAACTTTTTGTCCATTCATTTTAACTTATTTCTAGTTACTCTTTATCAAATACCTGATGTCCATTTTCTAACTGGATCCTCTGAGAATATTTTGATGAAAATAAAACTTCTTGCTGGATAGAGTTATCAAAGCAAGGAAACAGAATGAAGAGTTGATTAAATACAAAAACAAGATGCCATTTACTTGCATGCCCTAACCAATGCCTCTATAGCAGGAAAGATGGGTGTATGTGGTAGAAAAGTTAGAAACTGTATATTTCAATAAATTCTGTGATGCTTCTCTGCCACAAAGTATTGATATTGTACTTGATTCTCTACATTATGCTTTGGTATTCTCACAGTTTTGATTCTTGAGAAATCTTGGTGATGTATCATCACTTGTTTTTAGCAGAGTCCTATGAATGGTAGAATAAAGATTAGCTTTTATTTCAATAGTCAGGACCAGGGAAATCCTTGCATAATGACTGAACTATGATTCAGGACAATTCCATTCAAACCATATTAATTGTGCAGTGTCATATGATATGTATAGTACAAAAAATAAGGATAAAGAAAAATATAATTTCCAAAACATAAATATACTGATGGCTTTATGTAGTTCTTATTGTCCCTTCCAGTTACAAATGGGTACACGAATTAAATTATAGTCACAAATTACTATTCTTTCTCTGCTCTATAGCACTTGCTTTTACTGCCTTCACGGCCTTTGGAACAAATTGTTACCATCAGCCCATTCTGATGCAGCAGCTCCTTGTGTGCTTGAGGGAGATACAGCCAATCTGGCTAACAGGTTTGCAGCTGGTCAGTTATCTTCAAGGCCATTT
>NW_025396267.1:0-4883 GCF_016433145.1 Gracilinanus agilis | reverse complement strand
GGCATATCAAGCAAAACAGTATATAAATATATATTGATATTGCCACAATTTGTGGCAATATAAAAAGTCAGGAATTTTTTCACTACAAATGGAAGGAAATCACCTAAGGCAATGATTAAGGAGACATAGCAGGGAGAGAATATACTCAATGTTGGTATTTAGGTGGCAAAATTAGATTCCCAAAAAATGTCCATATTTGAGAAGAGGTTATTGATTCTAAATATTTAAAGGTATATTTCTTATCAGGAGTATATTGAAAAAGTTTTTGGGATGACATTTAGAACCAGTTTGGATAAAGTTTTCATAGGGAGAGACTCAATATTTATATAGCAAACTGGAGAAGGATCTATCATTAACTAAGACAACAGAAAACAGAAATCATTCAGAATCCTACAATCAGTCCAGAATTTTATCCAACCAAAAGTTTCAAGTCTAACTTCCTGAAAGAGACTTAATAGTGAGTGAAAAAGTACAAAATATTTATCTTTCCCTTATTAGCTTTCATGGACTATGGAACAACTTAGTCAAATTACTTCATATTAGAGTAGTAGCACTGGAATATAACAGAAACATACATAAAATACAAAACAATATTCAGTTCACAATGATCACGAATGCAATGTATATTAGATGTTTCAATCAATTCATCAATTGTGTTGAGCTTTCACCACTTCTATGTCTAGGAAATATGAACTACAAGACCATTTCACTTCACCGAATTATCTATCCACTATGTGCAGGTCATGAGCAAGATACTAAACAAACAATAGAATGATCCTGGCCTCACAAACTCTGTCAATGAATATCATGGCAAAGGTGACTGTATTTGAGATCATTGTTGTGCAAATAATTCCTCTTCTGAATGAGGAGACTGCTCTTTTTGAACCTTTCTAGATCAGGTTTAGAAAAATTCCTCTAATATCTTATTATTAACTCAGTCTTTTCACTCTGCTTTCTGTCCTTTCCTTCTCTATTATTTCTCAAACTTCTGATAGTTTTACAATTTTAGGAGAGTAGATATTGATTGAATCTGAATTTAGTATTGTCATTAGTTGGTTTCCTCAATGTCCTCAGAGATAATGGAATTGTGCTATCTTCTAGGACAGTGATGTGCAAACTTTTTAAAGAGGGGGCCAAAGGAAAGGAAATGCTCATCTGTCAATCTGTTTCTAAGGTAACTCTTTCAAAGTTTCATTGTATTTTCTCCTATTCATTGTATTCGTCAGATTAGGAATAATGTCATGAGGCCAGATAGAATATAGTTTGCCCATCACTGTTCTGGGATATCTCCAAACTGAGATGTGTGAAATGCACAATATTCCTTAATTCCTCCTGTGGGATTTATCTTCTCAGGAGGTGTAATTTTGCCAAGGTATGGGCATGTAAAGTCTCTCAAAACTATTTCTCTTGCTCTTATTTAATTCTCCTACTTGCATGGTAAGATTTTCTAGCTCCTCATATTCTTCTTTCAAAGTTCTCCTATTTGCAGTCCTTCTTTTGATTAAACATCCTGCATTAATTTTTTTTTCTCCCAGAATTTCTTCATCTCATCTTTATTCTGATCCTACAACACTGGGGTTGGAGAAAATATTTCAGTAACCTCATTAGATTTTGTTAGGAGTAAAGTATGTCTTAAAACTAATAACTGTTGAAATGATCTTTTTAATAGATTCAAAGGTAGTTACTGATCACTGTTCTGTGGACAATGGGAAAGACCCCAGTCATTTAAAGTGATATGTTTCTTGAATGCAGTATCTGGTGTCCCATCTTATCCCAGAGCTTGGTGAAGTATATTGTGAGGTGTGTCTTAGTTCCAGATGACACCAACTGAGGAAGTTTTGTTAAAACAATGAATGGCAACTTAGGATAAATGGACAGTATTAGAAGGTTTAAGGATGGCAAAGTAATCACATACGGGGAAAATTAGCAGTGTTATATCCATTATTAATTTTGCCTTCAAAATCAACAACACCAGAATACTCAGACTGTGTAGAGGGAATTTCATCCCTTCCCTCCTCTTCTGGATTGCTGACCTGTTTATCCCATTTTTACATGCCAGTCCTGCCTCCAGGAACGTAGATAAAAAGAGTGTGGGTGGAGCTCATGGGATCTTTTGGGTTCACTACTTCCTGGAGCAGGCAGGGGACTGATGCAGAATCCTGTAGGATTTGTGACACATGGTCAGAATTAGAGTTTGAAAGGGTCTTTAAATCTATGCTCATCTATCTATTCTATTTCAAGTGATTATTAATAAACTTTATAGAAAATGATAACTTGAAATATATTAATTTTAAATCCAGCAGGGCTAAAACATAGTTACAAAGAGAAAAAAATATTGGAGAAGTTTAGTGAACAAAGAAATGAGGGAAAGAGAAGAATTGTCTTATTTACAAAGAATGTGGGAGTCTCTCAGGACAAAAATCTAGTGAAGCCACACTGGATGTGTTGTGTTATTCTCTGGTCCCAGGATTGTACAAAATGCTGCAAAAGGTTGGCGAGAAGATAGAAACCTGGAGGAAATGTTATAAATGTTATAATATAATAAATATGATTAATTTGTAAAACTCACTTCATTTTTTTTAAGTGAAGGTCATAAATAGGATAGTTTGTTTAAATTTTCCAGCAAAATATTTTAGGGTTGATGAAAGGAAATACCTCCTAATGGTTAAAGTGATATAAATATGGAATGAATTCCTTTTAGAAGCTGTGGGGTAGTGCAAGACCTTAAATAAAAGGGCAGAGGATGTTATGTATCTTGAAAAGATTCACCTTTGGTAGGATTGGTTTTGGTTTTTACAGAGCTTCCAGAACAGTATTAGATAACAAAACTGAGCCTGTATTATTCCTCTGTTCTAGTCACAAAGGACTACCAATACCTAATTAAGACCTTCAAAACCATAAAAGAACTCATCTGTTAAGTTCTTATAGACTTTCAGACTCTCGCACAGGCCTCATTTTCCTTTGCAGCTTGATTGTACAACACTCCCCTTCAAGTTATTGAATGACTCCCAAGTGATTTATTTGCTTCATCTCATACATGAAATCATAGGTTTTCATGATATATTTACACAGGCTGTGTCCTAGGTCTGAAAGATGCTCTCATGTCTACTCAGTCACTCCAAATCCTTTTTTTCCTACAAAGCTCTTCATGAGTATTGTTTTCTATAAGGATTTTACCGTGAGTCTTCAAGTTACTGCAACAAAATCCAGATATTTCTTTGTATCTATTTTGTACTAGTGTTGCATTTGTTTATGCTGTATGTGTACAACTTATTTCCTACCAATCAAATATATGAAGAAAAAAATCCCAGCATGATTTAATTTCCACATTTAGATTCTAAGCTCCAAAAATGGAGATTGGCACAGTAAAAGCATTTTGCAAATATATGCTTAACTAATAAATGAATGAGAAAAGCAGAGGAAGGGACAAATGACTTGTCTTTTCCACTGTGGAACTTTTGTAATTCCATGATTTCTTGTACAGCACCAATCCTTATTTAAGCATTGGCACATGCCAACCCTAACTATTCCTAGTAGCTACTGCTTCATTCCTGCTCAGGTGCTGCTAAACAGATTTGATGAAGGCACAAACACTTGCATACTGCTTTCATTACAAAACTTACAAGTGCACTTCTGTGTATTGCTTCTTTAGGGATTTTCTCTTCTTTCCATAATAGCTCTTCCAAATCTTCACTTGCATTTGCAAACTTCCAATATCACTTCATTCCCTGCAAATTCCGCTGCATACATGGCCATAAAATATATGGAGAAAATATGAGACCTTAGTTTGATCTGCTCCTTCTCACACTTGATTTGCAATGTACTATTCTTACTGTTTTCCATTTTTTCTTCATATATTCCAATGTCTGGTGAAGAGATGTATCCCATCCTTTGCACACTCATAATTTCAACCAATTTATGAACTTTAACACCAGCATCTTCTTTCCCTTCATTCAATGACTGCCCTTTAAGTGTTAGTCATGTCCTATATATAGCCTTGAAAACATTACACTAATAACCTACACTCTTTCTAATATGACACCTTGCTGTTTCTGTCAAGTTGGGTCTAATTCTTTCTTTTCTTCCTGTCTCTTTAGGTTCATGCTCAAACATTACCAACATTTTCTCACTTTCCAATTTGCCGTGGATGAGATCAACAAGGATCCTCATTTGCTGCCCAACATAACTCTAGGATATCAATTATTCAGTAACTTCCATCACAACCAACTAACTGTGGAGAACTCTTTGATTTGCCTGTCAGGGAAGGGTCCAACCATCCCTAACTACAACTGTGACATGCAGCACAAATCAGTGGCTGTCATTGGTGGGATGACCTCTGTACTGTCCATGGCCATGGCCCCCTTGTTAGGACTCTATAAAAGTCCCACAGGTAAGAGAAGCAATCCTGTTGTCCATTTTCAGCCAGTTTGCTCTTTCTCATTCAAATAGCCAATTGACACCAGTGAGAGAATTCACATTTATTAAGAACCTCTAGTCACAGACTTGAAATTAGAAATGCAAAAAATGGGTAGAAGTCCTCTGTATGAAGGAGCTCATTGTATTCTTTTGATGAGTTGATGCCATATTGAATTATTTGTTTTTAGGGATAGTTTTTCTTTAAATTGGTAAGCCCATCTCTTTCTCTCTCTTTTTTTAGTTTTTAAGTTCAGTTATTTATTTAATTAATTTAGAATATTTTTCCTCCTTTTCATGAATCATTTTCTTTCCCTTCCCTCCTTCCACCTCCTCCTATAGCCAGGGAGCAATTCTACTGGGTTTTACATGTATCAAGACCTATTTACATTTTATTAATTTTGCATTACTGTGATAGCTTAAAGTCATGTGCTTGAGGTAGATACATCCTATCTGGCTAACAGGTTTGC
>NW_025396266.1:0-5393 GCF_016433145.1 Gracilinanus agilis | reverse complement strand
GAAGGAAGGAAGAAGGAAGGAAGAGCAAAGGAAGGAAGGAAAAGTGAAGGAAGGGAAGAAGGAACAGAGGAAGAAAGGAAAGAAGGAAAGAAGGAGGAAAGGAAGAAAGGAGGGAGGAAGAAAGGAAGAAAGGAAGGAAAGGGGAAGATCAAATGGGATAATCAATGTAGAATATTTAGTAAATCTTAAAGTTCTATGTAAATATCATCTATTTATTATTCTCTTGATGGCTGGACTCAGTTTTAAGCAACATTATGGAATTTGTCTGTTAAGGCGAGATACCTGTGGCTTCATCAGACTCACAAAACCCATTCACAAATTCCCTTGCTGTCAGACAAAAGGACAACTGAACAATTATAAAACAAGTCTATGTGTCATATAGACTGTAGTGACAAAATCAGCAAATCTAACAGTTTGCTTTATGAAATAAACATCCTAAGTATTCTTTGTTCAGGGTCTGAACAGTCTCTTTGAACAGTAAACATCCAATTATGGCCAGCTTCTTGAGTGAGCAGACAACAGAGCTTACTGTAAGTCCCCACATGGTAACCAGGTAACAAAGAACAAAAGATAATTGCAGCAGCTCCATATTTTCTTGTCTTCTTTTCCCATCTCACCAGTAGTTCCTCTGCATCACCTGGTGTGGGCTCGCTAATATGAAGATAAAAACAGTGATGCAGGGACTTGTTGGATGATCAAGGGATCTCACTATGACATTTGGACTCTTTTGGAAAACACTGTAACCTTTCCTTTTGTAAGCACACTGGACTAAAAAAGAACAAAATAAAAATTCAAAAAAATAAGAATACCTTCAGAAATAACAGGTGTCAAGTTGAGAAAATTTAATTCTCTAAGACAACACAACCACAATTTGAGATTTAGCAGTGAAATCAATGTAAGTGATCTCAGAGACCAGGGAAGTTTCTTCTCACTAGAAAGTGAATGGGGATTTTTCAAATTGTCACAAAGGAGCTTAGCAAAAACTGTTACCTAATATTTGGACAGCTGCTGTTTTTCCCTTCCTCTAATTTGAAACTTTCTAATTATAACCAGGAACCATCTTCTTTAATTTGGTTGGTTAATTCCAGGCACCCTAAGCTATACCTACCTTTCCACTCCCTTCCTTCATTCAATCAACTAGAGGAAAAGATCCTCCCTAATTCTAAGGAGTAAGGAAACAGAGATTTTGTGTGGCTAAGAGGTAGCCATCAACTGAGGTCAGTCCCTGAAGTAACCCTCGAGAATTAAAGGTATGAAATTTACCCAAGAGTCCTTAAGAGATAGATTAAGCTTCAGTTTAGGGAAGGGCCAGTATGGTGCCAGGGAAAGAATGATGAAGTCTAAAAGACCTGGGTTCAAATCTCAGCTTTTACAGTTTACTGCCCACATGATCTTGGAGCAGTCATTTTACTCTCCGAGTCTTGATTTTCTCGTCATCGAAATGAGTATGTTGAACTAGATGGTCTCTAAGGCCTTTTTGGCTTTAAATCTCTGACTGTCAGACCAAGCACCTTTGATTAATGTGGGCCATTTGGCTGAGTGTTTAAAATTAATTTTTTGGAAAAAATACATTTTATGATTTTAAAGATTTTGTTCAGAAACTGTCCTGGTATTTTTGTGGACTGCTTTAAAGCAAAAAATATAAAGAGATTATACAGACAGATATTGTTAAAATAGTCCACATGTTAATTCCCTCTGTGGGTTTTTTTTGGTTGTTATCCAGCCCTTTTGACCCCTAGCATCCCTGAAGAACAGAATATTATATAAACCCATACTCTTAATCCCAGGATTTGAATTGGAACTGGAAATTCAAGAAATGTAATGAATCTGGAAATATTCTGAAATACAAAATTACAATACATTTTTATGAGATTTCTTTCTCAAACTTTTGCAAGCAACATCCATCGTCTGAGCACAGAGCTGTCTCTCTGTCATCCTCAATTATCTATAATTCAGACCATCTTTTCTTGAGGTATTGATAGAAACTGGAGTTCAAAGTAAGATCTTCCATTCTATATACTGCTGAGAGCTTTCACAGGTTCCTCAAGTCCTAGGGATGGAGCCAAGGACTCATTGGCTTTTAGGGAGTGTTTTGAGGGGCCTCCGATCTTGTCTTGTTGACTGTGGTTTTGAGCTAATTTAATCACTACCTTCTAAGATCACACACATCAGCTGAATGTTCAGTCCTTCCCTTGGCTTTTCCAATTATCTTCCAATGATCTCCTACAAACTCAAGTCTTCAAGAGGTCTTTTTATTTTTGATTCTGGTTAGATTCTGTGGAATGGGTAGAAAGTTGGACTGGAGATAGGAGGTGCTGAATGGAAGCTCTCCTTCTGACACATACTGACTTTGCCACCTTGGGCAGGTCAATTAAGCTCTAAGTGCCTCCAGACAATTCTCTAAGATTATACGTTGCAGAAAGGTGATCATCTGCCTCTTTAAAGGAGTTTCATCCTCTAGGATTCCCCTGAACTAGTGATGGGCAAACTTTTTAAAGAGGGGCCCAAAGGAAAGGAAATGCTCATCTGTCAGTCTATTTCTAAGGCAACTCTTTTGAAGTTTCATTGTGTTGTATCCTACTCATTATATTCATCAGATTAGGAATAATGTCTCCGGCAGATAGAACATTTCAGGGGGCCCCATCTGCCCATCACTGGCCTAAACCAATGAAATCACAGGTCCAGTCCATTTCCTTATCCATTGTGATGTCCTTTCAACATCATCTCAGCCTTCCATCTTGTTCCCTCATGGACTTTTCTGAGGGCAGATCATTTCAGAGAAACTTTCCCAGAATTTTAACCACCCAAACCTCCAGCCTAGCCATATTGTCTCCACTTTGGGGATGGAGACTTCAATTCAGTAGGAGGGCAATCTAAGGCAGAGAGACCACTCTGTCTTCTTCCTCTGGGGGAAAGCTTTCAAAGAAGGGGGGAATTAAGAAAACAGATCCTAGGAAGTCCAAGAAGAGGCCATAGACAGGCTGGACATCAGGGAAAATGGGCAAAATGAGCCCATTAACGACTTATCTTCCCTTTCAGAATTGCCAACTGCTGAGCTAATTCAGGAGGACAAGAAGGAGCTCTGCAACCCAAGTGGGTTTGGAGCCACCCCTCTCATCATAGACCCAGCAGCCAGTTCCAAACATCAGTAATGAATTATTTAGAAAAAGTAATCTCCTTCCATTATGCTCAGCTTGGTATTAGGAAAATCATAATAAATAATGTGTCACTGTGTGTTCTTTTCCAGGAACATGGGTCACATTTGGAGGTCAAATTTCAGATGAGGTAAGTCACTTTTACTTTCCATAAAAAAAGCTTAATATGAAAAATAAATGTTGATGACAGCATATGGAGAGCTCTAGAAGGTGTCCAGTTCCTGGTTGCTAGGGTACTGGACACTAGGATATTGTACGATACAATGGCTAAATATAATTCATATATAACATGGCTGCTTTCTCTTGCCTTGTACATTTTGCAAATTGTCATGAATGTATGAAACTTCTGTGGTTTCGTCATAGTGGTGGTATTTCTAGTGTAGGAACTCCCTTCACCAGTGCAAATCACAACCCTAATTTGATGAGCCCCAGGCTATAGAGATTAGGTGAATCAGATTATGGTATTAGAGGGAGAATGGGAAATCAAGGCTTCAAGACTCCAGGTCTAGCTTGTTCAACACCACAACAGGTTAACTCAATTTTCACAAATTTGTGTAATCAATAACATTTTCAGATTGGAGGTAAATAAAAAAAGAAGCAGTTACAAGTCTAGGCTGAGTACAGGTCTGAGAGTGTGATAGTTAAAGTTTAACAACTAGCTCTTTAAGAGAGGAAACATACATGCAACTGATTTTTTAATTAAATATGCATCATTAACATTTTATCCATCACTTTGTTAATCCTAGACAATAAATAAAAATAACAAATTAAACAATGATATGAGTATTTGCTCATTTCTGAGGTGTAAATGCCCACACAATCAGCTCCTTTGATTTGGTTCAAGATGGCTCTAGCATACCTCAGGATGTACCTTACCTTAAATAAACCTGAGCTATGAAAAATCTGGATTTAAAAAAAACCAGAGAAACAGGGAAGAAAGTAATTTTTCACTTGAGGAAAATAGTCTTTGCTTTACAGATGGAATTGATTATAGTTGTCCTTAAAAAGTAAACTCCCCCCACCAAGAACTCAAATGAACTTGAGCCAACATTGTACCATGGTGCCCCATGGCCAACAGAGGACTGGCAAGAATATCAGAGGTATGATGTGTCCTTTAGGGAAGCTGCCAGCATGTCAAGAGAACCTGTATCTCCTTTCTCTGTGATGTGTGGGAAGCCAGCCTCCATAGCCTCTAGAGACAGTGGAGAATGGGATCCAGCCAAAATGAGGCCATTGGATTTGGTGGCCTCCATAGTGACTTTGAGCTCCAAATCTCCGGTCCTCTGACTTAAAGAACCCCAATAGACCCTGTTGCAGGAGGTTAAAAAAATGTTTCTTTTAGAGTCAAACCGAGTTTGATTCCTAGTTCTGTCTTTCACTATCTGTGTGACATTGAACAAGTCATTTAATCTTTCTAGACCCCATTTTCCTCATCTATAAAATAGGGAGTTGCACTAGATGGTCTTTCAAATCCCTTCCAACTTGAAATCTGAGATCCTTTAATCCAAGAAAGCACAGATTTGTCAATGAAAGCAAAAGGAGCCAATTTTGTCATCAGCATCTCCTAGAAAATACATATATGATTGCTTGGAAATCATCGCTGTAAATGCTCAGTGCTGATCTCAGGCACCATATAAGTTAGCCCTTTGTCCAGAGCCGGGCAAGGATGTAAGGAAGGGTGAAGGCAATTCAGACATCTCTGTCCTGGTTCATTTAGTGCTTAGAGTAGAAAAATTCCTGAGAGTCTGACTCCAGATAGACAACCAATTGAAAAAAAATGGTCCAAAGTTAATGGTTCACCATCTGTAGCATGCAGGGAGGAGACAAAGAGAAACTTTTTTCCTTTTGGAAGACAGAATCACATTATAAGCTCATCTTCTTTCTAGCTAATCAGTGTTTCCCCTCTTGCAGTTATCCCTCAGAAAGGTGAGCCTGGCTTCTGAGACCTGCACCAAAGTGGGAGCAACTAGGATGCTCAGGGTGATACTCTGGAGTCAATTAAAAGGACACCTGGATCATTTTTGCCCATTCAATAAACCAGCCAGTGAGAGGATGCAGAAAAAATCCATTTCCAATGGAAACACTGCTGCTCTTTCATGTGAAATAGTAGCAGCATCCCTAGGGACAATGATTTCCTTGGCTCCCCAGCAGAGAGGGAGAGGAAGAGGGAGAGGGAGAGGGAGAGGGAGAGGAAGAGGGAGAGGGAGAGAGAGAGAGAGAGAGAGAGAGAGAGAGAGA
>NW_025396265.1:0-4882 GCF_016433145.1 Gracilinanus agilis | reverse complement strand
GGCATATCAAGCAAAACAGTATATAAATATATATTGATATTGCCACAATTTGTGGCAATATAAAAAGTCAGGAATTTTTTCACTACAAATGGAAGGAAATCACCTAAGGCAATGATTAAGGAGACATAGCAGGGAGAGAATATACTCAATGTTGGTATTTAGGTGGCAAAATTAGATTCCCAAAAAATGTCCATATTTGAGAAGAGGTTATTGATTCTAAATATTTAAAGGTATATTTCTTATCAGGAGTATATTGAAAAAGTTTTTGGGATGACATTTAGAACCAGTTTGGATAAAGTTTTCATAGGGAGAGACTCAATATTTATATAGCAAACTGGAGAAGGATCTATCATTAACTAAGACAACAGAAAACAGAAATCATTCAGAATCCTACAATCAGTCCAGAATTTTATCCAACCAAAAGTTTCAAGTCTAACTTCCTGAAAGAGACTTAATAGTGAGTGAAAAAGTACAAAATATTTATCTTTCCCTTATTAGCTTTCATGGACTATGGAACAACTTAGTCAAATTACTTCATATTAGAGTAGTAGCACTGGAATATAACAGAAACATACATAAAATACAAAACAATATTCAGTTCACAATGATCACGAATGCAATGTATATTAGATGTTTCAATCAATTCATCAATTGTGTTGAGCTTTCACCACTTCTATGTCTAGGAAATATGAACTACAAGACCATTTCACTTCACCGAATTATCTATCCACTATGTGCAGGTCATGAGCAAGATACTAAACAAACAATAGAATGATCCTGGCCTCACAAACTCTGTCAATGAATATCATGGCAAAGGTGACTGTATTTGAGATCATTGTTGTGCAAATAATTCCTCTTCTGAATGAGGAGACTGCTCTTTTTGAACCTTTCTAGATCAGGTTTAGAAAAATTCCTCTAATATCTTATTATTAACTCAGTCTTTTCACTCTGCTTTCTGTCCTTTCCTTCTCTATTATTTCTCAAACTTCTGATAGTTTTACAATTTTAGGAGAGTAGATATTGATTGAATCTGAATTTAGTATTGTCATTAGTTGGTTTCCTCAATGTCCTCAGAGATAATGGAATTGTGCTATCTTCTAGGACAGTGATGTGCAAACTTTTTAAAGAGGGGGCCAAAGGAAAGGAAATGCTCATCTGTCAATCTGTTTCTAAGGTAACTCTTTCAAAGTTTCATTGTATTTTCTCCTATTCATTGTATTCGTCAGATTAGGAATAATGTCATGAGGCCAGATAGAATATAGTTTGCCCATCACTGTTCTGGGATATCTCCAAACTGAGATGTGTGAAATGCACAATATTCCTTAATTCCTCCTGTGGGATTTATCTTCTCAGGAGGTGTAATTTTGCCAAGGTATGGGCATGTAAAGTCTCTCAAAACTATTTCTCTTGCTCTTATTTAATTCTCCTACTTGCATGGTAAGATTTTCTAGCTCCTCATATTCTTCTTTCAAAGTTCTCCTATTTGCAGTCCTTCTTTTGATTAAACATCCTGCATTAATTTTTTTTTCTCCCAGAATTTCTTCATCTCATCTTTATTCTGATCCTACAACACTGGGGTTGGAGAAAATATTTCAGTAACCTCATTAGATTTTGTTAGGAGTAAAGTATGTCTTAAAACTAATAACTGTTGAAATGATCTTTTTAATAGATTCAAAGGTAGTTACTGATCACTGTTCTGTGGACAATGGGAAAGACCCCAGTCATTTAAAGTGATATGTTTCTTGAATGCAGTATCTGGTGTCCCATCTTATCCCAGAGCTTGGTGAAGTATATTGTGAGGTGTGTCTTAGTTCCAGATGACACCAACTGAGGAAGTTTTGTTAAAACAATGAATGGCAACTTAGGATAAATGGACAGTATTAGAAGGTTTAAGGATGGCAAAGTAATCACATACGGGGAAAATTAGCAGTGTTATATCCATTATTAATTTTGCCTTCAAAATCAACAACACCAGAATACTCAGACTGTGTAGAGGGAATTTCATCCCTTCCCTCCTCTTCTGGATTGCTGACCTGTTTATCCCATTTTTACATGCCAGTCCTGCCTCCAGGAACGTAGATAAAAAGAGTGTGGGTGGAGCTCATGGGATCTTTTGGGTTCACTACTTCCTGGAGCAGGCAGGGGACTGATGCAGAATCCTGTAGGATTTGTGACACATGGTCAGAATTAGAGTTTGAAAGGGTCTTTAAATCTATGCTCATCTATCTATTCTATTTCAAGTGATTATTAATAAACTTTATAGAAAATGATAACTTGAAATATATTAATTTTAAATCCAGCAGGGCTAAAACATAGTTACAAAGAGAAAAAAATATTGGAGAAGTTTAGTGAACAAAGAAATGAGGGAAAGAGAAGAATTGTCTTATTTACAAAGAATGTGGGAGTCTCTCAGGACAAAAATCTAGTGAAGCCACACTGGATGTGTTGTGTTATTCTCTGGTCCCAGGATTGTACAAAATGCTGCAAAAGGTTGGCGAGAAGATAGAAACCTGGAGGAAATGTTATAAATGTTATAATATAATAAATATGATTAATTTGTAAAACTCACTTCATTTTTTTTAAGTGAAGGTCATAAATAGGATAGTTTGTTTAAATTTTCCAGCAAAATATTTTAGGGTTGATGAAAGGAAATACCTCCTAATGGTTAAAGTGATATAAATATGGAATGAATTCCTTTTAGAAGCTGTGGGGTAGTGCAAGACCTTAAATAAAAGGGCAGAGGATGTTATGTATCTTGAAAAGATTCACCTTTGGTAGGATTGGTTTTGGTTTTTACAGAGCTTCCAGAACAGTATTAGATAACAAAACTGAGCCTGTATTATTCCTCTGTTCTAGTCACAAAGGACTACCAATACCTAATTAAGACCTTCAAAACCATAAAAGAACTCATCTGTTAAGTTCTTATAGACTTTCAGACTCTCGCACAGGCCTCATTTTCCTTTGCAGCTTGATTGTACAACACTCCCCTTCAAGTTATTGAATGACTCCCAAGTGATTTATTTGCTTCATCTCATACATGAAATCATAGGTTTTCATGATATATTTACACAGGCTGTGTCCTAGGTCTGAAAGATGCTCTCATGTCTACTCAGTCACTCCAAATCCTTTTTTTCCTACAAAGCTCTTCATGAGTATTGTTTTCTATAAGGATTTTACCGTGAGTCTTCAAGTTACTGCAACAAAATCCAGATATTTCTTTGTATCTATTTTGTACTAGTGTTGCATTTGTTTATGCTGTATGTGTACAACTTATTTCCTACCAATCAAATATATGAAGAAAAAAATCCCAGCATGATTTAATTTCCACATTTAGATTCTAAGCTCCAAAAATGGAGATTGGCACAGTAAAAGCATTTTGCAAATATATGCTTAACTAATAAATGAATGAGAAAAGCAGAGGAAGGGACAAATGACTTGTCTTTTCCACTGTGGAACTTTTGTAATTCCATGATTTCTTGTACAGCACCAATCCTTATTTAAGCATTGGCACATGCCAACCCTAACTATTCCTAGTAGCTACTGCTTCATTCCTGCTCAGGTGCTGCTAAACAGATTTGATGAAGGCACAAACACTTGCATACTGCTTTCATTACAAAACTTACAAGTGCACTTCTGTGTATTGCTTCTTTAGGGATTTTCTCTTCTTTCCATAATAGCTCTTCCAAATCTTCACTTGCATTTGCAAACTTCCAATATCACTTCATTCCCTGCAAATTCCGCTGCATACATGGCCATAAAATATATGGAGAAAATATGAGACCTTAGTTTGATCTGCTCCTTCTCACACTTGATTTGCAATGTACTATTCTTACTGTTTTCCATTTTTTCTTCATATATTCCAATGTCTGGTGAAGAGATGTATCCCATCCTTTGCACACTCATAATTTCAACCAATTTATGAACTTTAACACCAGCATCTTCTTTCCCTTCACTCAATGACTGCCCTTTAAGTGTTAGTCATGTCCTGTATATAGCCTTGAAAACATTACACTAATGACCTACAGTTTTTCCAATATGACACCTTGCTGTTTCTGTCAAGTTGGGTTTAGTTCTTTATTTTCTTCCTATCTCTTAGGTTCATGCTCAAACATTACCAACATTTTCTCACTTTCCAATTTGCCGTGGATGAGATCAACAAGGATCCCCATTTGCTGCCCAACATAACTCTGGGATATCAATTGTTCAGTAACTTCCATCACAACCAACTAACTGTGGAGAACTCTTTGATTTGGCTGTCAGGGAAGGGTCCAACCATCCCTAACTACAACTGTGACATGCAGCACAAATCAGTGGCTGTCATTGGTGGGATGACCTCTGTACTGTCCATGGCCATGGCCCCCTTGTTAGGACTCTATAAAAGTCCCACAGGTAAGAGAAGCAATCCTGTTGTCCATTTTCAGCCAGTTTGCTCTTTCTCATTCAAATAGCCAATTGACACCAGTGAGAGAATTCACATTTATTAAGAACCTCTAGTCACAGACTTGAAATTAGAAATGCAAAAAATGGGTAGAAGTCCTCTGTATGAAGGAGCTCATTGTATTCTTTTGATGAGTTGATGCCATATTGAATTATTTGTTTTTAGGGATAGTTTTTCTTTAAATTGGTAAGCCCATCTCTTTCTCTCTCTTTTTTTAGTTTTTAAGTTCAGTTATTTATTTAATTAATTTAGAATATTTTTCCTCCTTTTCATGAATCATTTTCTTTCCCTTCCCTCCTTCCACCTCCTCCTATAGCCAGGGAGCAATTCTACTGGGTTTTACATGTATCAAGACCTATTTACATTTTATTAATTTTGCATTACTGTGATAGCTTAAAGTCATGTGCTTGAGGTAGATACATCCTATCTGGCTAACAGGTTTGC
>NW_025396264.1:0-14124 GCF_016433145.1 Gracilinanus agilis | reverse complement strand
TTTTGGTGTTGCTCATCCACAAATTATTCTGATATACACATAAACACTTGAGAGGGATTGTCCTGACCTCCATGATTACCAGAGGCAGGAATGAGAAGTCAGGAGAGAAAACTTCTTCTAAGACACTGAAACAGAAGATGGCTTTGTATGTTCATGTAACATCTAGGTGTCCAGTTTAGCAGAAATGTTCAATAATTTCATTCTAAAGTTTCTGTTGTTGTTGCTGTTCTTGTTGCTTGGTCCTTTCAGATGTTGTTCTTGCTTATTTTGGGATTTTGCTAGGCAAAGGTCCTAGAGTAGTTTGCTATTAACTTCTACAGTTCATTTTTCACATACAGAGATTTAGGCAAATAATGATAAGTGACTTTCTTTAAAAAAAAAATAACTCTTACCTAAAGTCTTCGAATCAATACTAAGTATTGGTTCCAAGACAGAAGGGTTCAAGTCATTTGCCCAGGATCACACAGCTGGGAAGTGTCTGAGACCAGATTTGAATCCAGGACTTCCTGTCTCTAGGCCTGACTCTCAATCCACTGAGCAACCCAGCTGCCTCCAACAAGTAACTTTCTTAGGAGCAAACAGCTAATAAATATATGAATTCACATTTGAACTCATTTGTTTTCCTGCCTCAAAGTCCAGCACGCTATGTACTGTGCTACCTAGATGCCTCAATCTGTGGATGTAAAGCAGAAATAACTCTGAAAGGTACATTGTTGCTACCACAAAGATCTTTATACTTCCTGATGCCTACTTTCTAGTGAGAGTGTTTTAATTTGCTGAAGAGGCAGAATTTATTTTCCTTATAAAATGCTTGGGAACTGCAATAGAGGACTTTCAAAGATTTCTGAGGAAAGACCAGAGTTGGATAAAAAACTTGATTCTAAATTAACAAATCTTAAGAGAATCATAAAAAGGAGAAAGAAGAAAGAAGAATCAGAAGCAAATCAATAAATTATTAGGGAAGTTAAAGAGAGGATGTTTAGAGGCAGAGGGACTTATGGAATGTTCTGGGATTACAATTACCTCTGCTGTGAGGGCTTGCTAAGCCCTTTTCAGGAATGTTCATCCACCTTTCCAGGCTATCCTTCTCCCAATTCTCCTGCGTGTTTCTCCAAAGTAGTATGCATTGTGCTTACATCTGGTCTCCATAGATAGGTTAAAAAAATTTGAGGTTAATTGAACAAGCAGTGAGTTATAAGTGTTCTACTCCTAGCATGTAGATGATAAGATAACACAAATACTTAATATTTAATGACCAATTAGTCCAATACATTCAAATTCATAAAAGTTAAATGAGTTAAAAGAAAAAATCAACAGTTAAAATATATTGGCCTCTCAGATAAATAAAATATATCAGTCATCTCTCAAAACAAGATAAATAAACCCTTAAAATGGACAAAAAAGAATTTAGCCAATATATAAAATTTGAGAAAATTGAGATATTATAGAATTTTGAAGATAATTGGATGGGAATAGTAGATCCCTTTCTCAATATACATGGCACATTCTTAAAAACAAATCATTTTTAGGCAGTAAAATATAACTAAATGGAGAAATGTACAATGATTAAGTGAATACTTTTCAAGCCATATTATAATGAAAATTATTTTCCATAAAGGGCTATATAAACAGAGATGAAAAATTAATGAGATTCTACATAATCTAATAGGCTGAAAGACAAATCAAAGAAACCATAAGTTCATTACAGAGAATGACAGCATTGGAATAATATATCAAAACTTATGGAACATAGCCCAAAGAAATAGTTAGGGGGGAAATTTATGTATTTCTAAACAGTTGTATCAGTAACATAGAGAAAGGAAAAGTCAATGAATTCGGCAAACAACTAGTAAAACCAAGCAAATTAAAACCTACATTTACACACCAAATTGAGAACTCAAAAAAGATTTTTGTTAAAATACATTGAGAATTGAGTCAAATTGATAAGAATGCAAGTTGTTTCTAAATTCATAAATACTAGAAGCTATGAATATGCACTTTTCATCTGGAGAAATCAAAAGTATCTGTTATCATGTGAACATGCTCTAAATCACTATTGATTAGAGAAAAGCAAATTTAAGCAAGTAAGAGACATTACCTCACAGCTATCAGTCTGGCTAATATGAGATAATGTAAAGAGAAAAAGTAAAACGACAAATTTTGGAGGATATTTGGAAAATTAGGACTCTATTGCAGAGTTGGAGTTTTGAGCTCATCCAACCCATCTAGAGAAGAGTTTCATACTCTGCCTAAAGCAATATAAATCTATGCATGTCCTTTGACCAGCATACAGCTACTATGCTCATATCTAAAGAGATAAAAGAAGAGAAAAGACTGATCTGTACAAAAATATCCATGCAGCTTTTTTTTGTGATAGAAAAGAATTGGTAATTATGAGTATACCCACAGATTAAGGAATGGTTGAACAAGTTGTGTTATAAAATTGTGATGGAATACTCTTGTGGTGTAAGAAAAAAGAGCAAGATGCTGTCAGAAAAACCTTGGAGTGTTTCTATGAACTGATGTAGAGTGAATAGAACAGAATTAGGAGAATTTTTAAATAGTAATAGCAAGGTTCAAAGATGATGAATTGTTATTGACTGCTATTCTCAGTAATATCATCATCCAAAGGAATTCCAAAGGATTTATGTTGAAAAAAACTATCTTCCTCTGATCTCATCTGATAGAGTTTGAATACATTAAACATGATTTGAATGATCTAAATATACTTAAAAAACTTTGTTATTCTTGTTTTGGTTGTTTTCTTTTGCAACCTGGTAATTAAATGATTATATTACTCAGAATGGTTTAATTATACAGTTACTATTCAAACTATTCTATGAGTGCTATTATTGTATATAGTTTTCTCTTGGTTTTGCTAATTTCACTCTGCATTGCTTCATGTGAGTCATTGTTTTTCTAAATGCAACTTGCTTTTCATTTCTAATTCGTACGGAAGTATTCCATCATTTATTCTATTCAATCAGTCCCAATTGATGGATATTCCATCGATTGTAATTCTTTGCCACCAGAAAGGGAACTTCTATGAATATTTTAGGAAATTTAATTTCATTTACTTTTTTCCTGTTCACTTTGGGAAACAGACCTAATTGTGCTATTGATGGGTCAAATGGTATGCACAGGTTTCTAACATGTTATAAGGAAAAGAACATATGAGCAGGAAGTGTTGAAAAGGCAGAAGTAGGAAGGTTCTGGAATTCTGGAGAAGTGATAATACTGTCTTCTTCTAACAGACAGCTTAGCTAGAGGTTGAGTTATATCTAATCTCCTGGGGTGGACCTGGTGAGCTGGCTATTCTCTCTTCTGTGGCTTTCCTTCGGATCCATCTTACCAACTACCTATTCCTGTGTTCATTCTTGTCCTGCTGTCTGAGAGTTATATCAACAGAGCTGCTTGAGACATCCAAGGCATCATTCAGTGAGAACCTTTCCCTGAGCCCTGTTCCTGCTAAACATCCAACCTTATCACCTCTATCACCATCTAAGGGGGAATTTGGGTTAGTGAAGTGTATTAATAGTAGGGACTGGGACTTCTGGTAGAGAGGTAAAGGACAGAGTAGCCACCATCTCTCTGAAGGGAACAACTAGATTGTTGGGGTTGATCAGTTATATACTTCATCTAAGATTATCCTATTTCCCTTCCCTCCCTTCTCTTACCTTAAATAAAACTCTGTTTGGACTGCATTTGATATCTTGTCAGCGTTATCCTATTGTTCTTCCCAAACCCTGTGAAACTTCTGACATTGGTCCTAAACAATCATTCCTTGACCTACTAACATCCCATTACTACTTTGGTGTATTCTAGTTACTTAATTCAATGTTGGACATAATTCCAAATTGCTTTTGAAAATGGTTGGATTAGAACACATTTACATCAACAATCCACTAGTGTGCCAATTTTTGAAAATTATTTTCAGCATTTGTATTTTCCTGTTCTCTCATTTTAGCCAATTTGATAGTTGTGAGATGGCATGTTCTCTATCAGCAAGAGAGAATATTCTTTCCTAGTGTATGGTACTCAGGACAAAGAATTTGCTTTGTAACTGGGGGGAAAAGATTGAAACATTTCATAGTTGCACTTCTGATCATAAAATTACCATGATTATAGGTAATATTTTACACATTTTATCATAGATACCAGCCTAAAAATAGCTTGATGAGATTACATGTCATAGGATGAGGATGGGATAACCTTTGTTACAGCTTCTCACTTTCTTGCTGAATGTAATAAAGATGTCAGAACGAGACTGGACTTTTTCAAACACTTTTTCATAGTGGGTTCACCTCATAAGGAGATCAGTTTGGGAATCTGTATCAAAATATCTTTGCTGATTGGGTTACTTCAGATTAATTAAAAGCACTGTTCACTACTAGTTCTTTTATTTCATTCTAAGAAAATTCATGATAAAGTTTAGGATAATATCAAATATTCCCTTATCTCCAGGAGAAATTAGGTGACTTGAGATTTGATGCTACAGTAACTGTTGTGTTAGAGACTAAGAGTTTGGATACTTAATGGAGTGTGGAGTGGAGCAGGGTTAATCTCCTTCAGTTAATACTAGTAGGGTAGGGATAATGCATAATGCCAAATGTGACATTAGATTTCAGTGGAAGGAAGTCACCATCATACTTCACTCAGTGGATTTGGAAAAGAGAATATTTCTTCTAGAAATAAATCTGGGGCTATTAGTTCCTCCTTGTGATCCTGATTTGGGAAAAAATGTTTGGCCTACAAAGGTTGGATAAAGGAATGGATGATGTATGAAGTTACAGAAAGATGAGATCACTTAGAGAGGAACTGCAACTATGATCAACTATTAAACCTAGAGGTTCATTCAAGAGACACCCAGCTTGTTCTGTCTGAATCAACATGAAAGATTAAGAAGCAATGAAAAAATGTCCAAAAGAAGTTGATTTAATTACAAATATAAGAAAAGAGGTATCTAATAGGAAGGGTTGTCTAAAAGTCAAATAGTCTTTTTAGAAGAAAATAATATTTTCTTCATTATAACCTTTAAAACATAGACTTAATTGATTAAGGAGACATGTGAGAAAGAATTCTTGGTCAGGTACAGATTCAGAGTTCCCTTCAGAATGTCTCCTTTATTAATTCTGTCATTTTGTGATCTGAAACTTGAACCCACTACAAAATTTGTTTTCTCTTAAATCTATTGTAACTATAATCTGTCAAATCAAATTAACAAGCATTTATTAATACCTGCTATGTATAAGCCTCTGATAGTTGCTTGAAATAAAAAATGTAAAAGAGGGCTGAAATTACTTATGTTACCATTCTAATCTATTTCTTCTTTATATTTACATAGATCATCTATGGCCCATTTGATCCTCTCCTGTCTGATAATGTCCAATATCCATATGTCTATCAGATGGGCAGCAGGGAATCAACTCTGCATCTCGCAGTGGTCCAATTGATGCTACATTTTGGCTGGACTTGGGTAGGGCTGGTTATTTCAGATAACATGACAGGGGAAAATTTCTTCAGCAATTTGAAGGAGGAGATAACCAGAAATGGCATGTGTCTGGCTTTTGTGGAAAAAGTTCCCAAAAATATTATCCTTGAAAATAATGAAGGCATTAAAATCTTTAATAGAATCATTGCATCATCATCCAATGTGATTTTCATCTATGGAAATACAGACTCACTTAATGAATTTTCTACTATAATAACTGATTTTACATTATATGGGAAATTGTTGGTCACCACTTCTTCCTGGGATTTTTCTACAGATTTTAATGTTGAAATAAGCCATTTTCATGGTACACTAATACTTTCTCAAATCAAAAGGGAGATTCCTGGTTTCACTGATTTCTTAAGAAGTGTGAATCCCACTGTGAACACTGAGGACATTTTCCTAAAGAGTTTCTGGGAGGTAATCTTTGATTGCAAACTTTCAGAAAAAATTCCTGCCACAATGGTGTATTCCTTGTGTCCTGAAAGTTATTCCTTTGAAGATGTATCTCCTATCCATTTGGATAAGACCATAATGGAATTGAGTTTTAATATCTACAATGAAGTCTATTTATTGGCTCATGCTTTGTGCCAAATGCTTGAAATTGATCCAAAAGCAACATCAGAAATTGGAAAAAATCCAGTTCTTTCTTGGAAGGTAATATTTTTCATGAACCCTTAGAGTCATCCCTTAGAGAACTTACAATACAAGATGAGATATCTGGGTTTAGAAAGATCACCTAGACTTGTAACGAGCATATTGAAAATACCTGAATGCAGTATAATTGCTCTGAACTGAAATTCTATTGCATCAGTCACCCCAGGATGAATAGGAAGTACCAGAAATACAATTCAATAATGATAAGGAGAAATGATACCAATGAGGAAGAAAAACAGGAACTGCTTTGTACAAACCAATGATGAGGCATATAATTTTAGTTGCAGGACTCCACCTCCCACTGGATTCAGGTATCCCTGGTAGGATGATGGCTTTGGCCAAAAGAGATGTGGGCGGGACACCGTGGTAGCTCAGTGGATTGAGATTCAGGCCTAGAGATGGGAGGTCCTATATTCAAATCTGGCCTCAGACACTACCCAGCTGTGTGACTCTGGGCAAGTCACTTGACCCCCATTGCCCACACTCACCACTCTTCTACCTATGAGCCTATACACAAAAGTTAATGGTTTAAAAAAAAGAGATGAGGAACAGTCAGAATTTGCTAAGCATCACAGAGACTCCTCTGATCAGGCTTGAACTGTATTTATTTTTATATACTTTAATGATTACAGACATGGTTGGCATGGAATTTCATTTTCAACATACATCTTTTCTTGGAGATAATGAATAATTCATACATTAACTTTGTTACTAACAACTTTTCATTCTCCAGTAACTTTCAATATTTTTCAAAGATATGTTGGACATGTATCTTAGACTATGGGGTTAACAAAAACAGTTCAGTGGAGTGGGATGTACCAGTATTTTCCCAGAACAACTTCTCTATTTATCATCCATTGTGCTCCTAAGTTAACATACGGAATCATGAAAGCTTTTAATTTCTGGTTTCCCATTACATAAGCTTCTATGTATGGGAATGGAAAATCTAAGTGCAGTTTTGTTGGGAGTTTATGCTTAGGAATATCCTCTATATGACCCCTTATACAGATTGGTGCATAGGGGTCCTCAGTAGGTTGGGAAAATATTTGTTTCAAACCTGCAAGCATTTGCTTCTTATTTATGCCATTTGCATAACCTGGAAAAGTCTTTAACATTAGACCACTTTCTGCAAGATTGTTAAGAAATGAGTTTAGGGGAATTTCTGTATCATTATATGTAAGAGTTGGATTTTCCTGGGAATCTATAGAGACACTATGCAAACTTCATCTCTTCTTCAGTATTTCCTTGTGGTTGAGTAGTGTTATTGGTCATTATAATTCCAAAAATAGAGTGTATTAGTAAGAGAGGGGCCACATGGGGAATCTGAGTGGGTATTTCCATCCTCCCTGAAGACTGCTTTGCAGTCCTCAGATTTCTAGTTTATCCTTCATATTCTTTTTGTCTGTCCTCTCCTTAAAAGTCTGTTTTTTTACATTTATTTGGTCGGTATTTTACTTCTTTTTATTCTCTTTCCTAAAACTTCTCTACTGGGTTAGATAACTATCTGTACCCTATTGAATGTGTACATGTATTCTTCCCTTTTCAAACCAATTCTGGTGAGAGTAAGGTTCAACCATTGCCTTTCCATCTACATTATCTTCCACAATGTAAAAGTTTTCTTGGGTACCACTTTTATATAAACTAAATTCTCCATTCATACTTTCACTTCTGCCAAAATTATTTTCTGGATATACTTAAAACCATTGCTTCTCCAAACTTCTTCAAATTGTGTTATTGTTTCATTTCCTTTTAATTGAGCACAATGAAATAGCTTCTTTCCTTTTTCCATCCATTGGAATTAACATCTTTTATTTTCTTTCACAGAATTTTTTTGAAATTTTAAATTTTTGAATCATTCGTGTTCCTTTTCTCCTTTACTTTGAATTTTGTTACTATGGATGTCAAATTTTCCTTCAATTCTAAATACAACTTATCAAATACTCTACATAATTTGGATAGACATTTTTTAAATTAAAGAGACTTTTTGCAAGTTGGAATATATTTCCTAAAAATTCTTGTATCAATACACATTTCTTAAGCCTCTACTCTGTGCTAGAAACTGTCGTAAGTTCTGGGGATATGAGGAAAAGTCCAAGAATGTTCTAGTTTTCAAAGCACTGACTAAGTAGAAAGGAGATAATAATAGCCTTCTGCATATAGAAAGATCTAAGTTGTCTGTCAATATAGCTTTTACCAAAGAACTTGGAACCTCAAACATAAGAGATATTTGAAATAAATTCATGATTTGGTGGAGGGAAGATAAAGTTACTTTTAGCTGTTTGTTATCTAGTATATATGTAAATTTACTAGCCCAATTGCTTTTCTCTAGGCTATTATTTGCTAGAAAATGAGAAGTAGAATACAGAGTGTTAGGAAGATCTCAGAAGAATTTTAAGAAGCAAAAAGAATGAGAGGTTTTCTAAGCTCCAAAAGCATTATCAGACTTTTGGATATGGGAATAATTCCTTCTTTCCCCAAAGAGTAACCAATTTCTGTCTTTGCCTTCAGCTCCACCACTTCCTAAAGTGTGTCAATCCTGTCCTTGATGAAAAGGATGACTTATGTGGGTATGCTGCCAGGATGGCTGATGAGAGATATGATATCTTGAACTTTAAAGCTTTACTTGGTCATATTGACACACAGGTGAAAGTTGGAGAAGTAATTCCTCATAACAAAGAATTAATCATTAATGAAGAGGATATAGATTGGCCAGAAGATTTTGCTCAGGTAAGAGGAAGGTGAATAATATGACCTGCATAAAAGATCCTGTTAGATACCTGGCCACTGTTGTCTCTTCAATGGCCCCAAGGACTTCCCTCAAGATGTTTGAAGTATTTGGGACAAGGCTGAAACATCTACTTGCTCTTCTCTTTTGCTTTGGGCAAGATAGAACCTTGATTTCTCCAAATTCCTTTTCTTAATACTCTTTTTCAAAATTTTTCCAACTATGTTACATAATGATCCAAATTTTTCATATGATAAAAATTTTGAAATCCACCAGATCAAGTGGAAAAATTTGAATAACAATAGGATTGAGAATGGAATCAACTTTTTTCTCTCCACAGGTGCCTATAGCTCCAAAGGGTACCAAATATTGTGTATTCTGTAACTATAGAAACATTAAATCCTGAATTTGTGTTCTCAAGGATATCTATATAAAATTTAAATGAATCTATTGATAATAACTTTAAAAATATCATATTTTTTGTAAGATTTATTAGTAGCCACTAGAAAAGAAAGCCACCTGCTCTACTAGTTTAGGCTGCTTAAGAAGTGTACTATTACCTATTGCCTTGCTGCCATAGGAAGTAAAGAGGAAAGGCAACACCAGCCCTTCAGTTTTATCCCTCTGTCTACTTCATTGCATAAAAACAGGAAGCCAGTGTGTTTGTGGGAAATGTAGTTCAAGGACCCCCAAATTGCCAATAATACATTCCCTGCTGAGACCCAAGGGTGACTGGTCTCCCCAAAGGCTCTTGTAATCATAACCAACTTTTAAGTTACAGTAATTTGGTGTTAAAAAGAAAGAGGACTAAACCAATGATCCAATGATTGCTAGGTGTGGGAAGCCAATAAGAGAATAGATAAGAATCTGAGACTCCTCTTTTGACCCCTTTTGTGATCCTTGTGATTTCTTGTTCAAAAGTATTGTGGCCTTATTGAAAAGCTTTAAGTTCCTAGCAAACCTGAATTTAAAGGATTAACACTGTTCCTCTTTGATCAGGAAAGCTGCTGCCTGGTATAGCCAAGGCCAAAATCTTAGCAGGGGCAATTTGACCCTGAGAGGGATACTCCCCAACTTGGCTTCCTGATAAGAACCCAGTCAAAATTCAGCCTTGGTTTTGGTCTGTTCTGAAGTCAATGAGACTTTTTGTATTTTGATATGACATAATTTGTAACTTCTGAGCCTCTGCAAAATTTTGGGGGGCTTCTTTTGTGTGAAATGAGTCTTAAAACACATACAATAAACTCCATGCTCCTGGAGACAGAGCTAGAAGAATGAGGTAAAAGACAACTCCAGTGTCCCATCTTTATTTCCTTATCAACTAAACTGTGCTTATCAGATTATCAGAGATGATAAAGAGATATCTACAGCTAGGCACCTTGACAAAAAGCAATTAAGGGGCAGTCCCCTTTGGCATAACAGTGTACATTCAAAACAAATCCATTCAACCCCCTGAATTTCAATGAGCTGCATCCCAAAGTTCACTGTGGATCTTCTTGATGTACTGTAGGTTTCTTCAGGCATCTTCATGGTGCCTTCTCCAAACAGTTCACTTTCTGGATTTGGAGAGGTAGAAAGTTTCTTTTCTTTAAATTACTCTCAAAAGAATTTAAACTTTACATTATAGATTATAATATATACACCTCTGAAGAGAATGATAACACATTCCCCCTTGAAGAAGAGAGAGACAAACACCTAGATTAGCTATGGATACATGGCTGAGTTATGGGGGTGTATGAGTCAATTATCAAAAGAAATCCAAAAACATCAAAAAATCCAGATTAAAAAAACTTGTGGAAGAAACATAAAATGTCAAAGAATTGTGTGCAAAAATGTAAGTAAAGTAAAAATAAACTTAAAACAGGTCCTTGAATCAAGGACCAATTAAAGTGATTTAAGCAATTGTGCACTTATCCAATCAGTAGGTAAGGTTATAGAAAGTTTTCATATTATAAGAGAGAAAAAAGGACTAGATTTTGTGTGAAAAGGGAAGTGTCATTCCCTGGTCTGGTTTGCCTTTACTCTCAGGGATAGAGGGAGGCAGGATGATAGCCAACCTTTGGTACTTGTCTAGGATGTGGTTCAGGGAAAGCTTGCATCTAACATATGTCAAAGCAGCCATGATCTTGAAACACAAACCTTAGATTCAAGTCCTTAGTTTTGGCATAGAAAGTTCATCAATCCTACCTCAATTGGTTTGGTCTTTTTTGTCCTTGTGCTTCTAAGGCACTGTGAAGATTCTCATCATTTCCATCAGGATTGGTTGGTTTTTTGACCTTGTGCTTCTTTGAACTCTATAGTGGTCTTTTGTTCCTTTCTCCTGGAATCAGACACAAACATTAATCACAGTCCCATAATATTTATCAATAAATGGCAGATTTTCATAGTCTAAAGCTTTTGGGAATGCATTAATATTATAACAAATATATACTTATTAAAATTATATTACTGCAAAATAAAAAAAATATTAATATTGATAATGTGTTCAAGTACAAAGTGAAAGAAAAAAGAAACTCAAATACTGTATTACACATACAAGAGAAAAGAATAATTAAAGAAAAAATATCTTAAAAATTCAAAAATATACAGCTTAGAATCAGTGAAATGTTTTTCACTCCAAAAATAAGATCAATTTCCTTTTTAACCTTGGCCATGATCCACTGTATAAGTTGAAATGATTTTTACAAAATAGCAAAGACATAAAAACAAAACAGTAGTAGAGTAGATAATGTACATTCAAAGAATAATCAAAATTTCCTTAAAATTACAATAACACATTTAATGACAATAGCAAACAAACCCATCATTATATAGGATTCACTTGAGTTTCTATATAGCCACTTACTGTGTGATATTTTAAAAAAATGTATACTTGTTACAAATTCTACAAGTATAAAAAATCATTCAAAGTTGGCTGGGATATTTTTAACAAAATCAATTACTGCCTCCATCCAAATGTGGGACAGAGCCTAGGGGAAAAAAAATCCAACCAAACAAAGCTGATAAAAAACTTTTTGGGTCTAAAATGTTACCAAGAATTTAGGTCATTCTGGTGGATTAGAGTAAATTAAAGAGTTACAAATATTAAAAAAAAATTATTTTGAAGCTAATATACTTCAGAGAAAATCCTTCACATCTCCTGGATGAGATTATAACACATTTCAGGGTAATTAGGCGTCTTGGGCATCTAGTTCCTTCTGGTATGGTACTATAACAGCTTATAGACCTGTCTTCAAAAAACCTATTTCATGTGAAGTAGACGAATAAATAGTGAAAATCAATAAAATCGTGTCATTGCTCATCTCTTCAACTGCCAGTGGTCCCTTATTTCATCTTAAAATTGCTTTAAATTCTTCAGTCATTAAATTCTCTAAAGGTTGAATACAATTTTCAAAATGGAATAAAAACTGTTAAGGCAACATGAGATCTCCTGAAAGGGTTTGTGTAAGGTGAATGCATTTTTAAAATGATATTTACTCTAGTAGAAGCATGGGGAGGTTCAGATAATATCATGTAACAGAAGTTATCTAATATCCAAAGACACAGCAGCTTAAAATGATTCAGTGTAACATAAAGATATTGATCAGATTAAAATATGAACTTAAAACAACAAAATTAAACCATAAAACAAACAATTAGAGAAGTAAAATAAGATATAGAAACTTAAAAAAAAAAACAACTATAGAGTCTGAGAAGGCTTACTAATTTTACCTTCAGATGTTTTTGAAGGTTTTTTCTTTTTCATCCATTCAAGTTCTTTTTATCAGAACTCTCAATTTCCTCATATTGAGGGAGAATTCTGCACTGAGCATGGTGTGGATGACCCCCAAATGGGATGAGGTACAGAGACTGGACAGGCACAAATGGCCAGGCTTTGCAGGGAGATGAATTTCTCCACTGAATGTCAGGCAGGATAATTGCAAGGACCAGTGTGCCCAGGAATGGTAGGAAGAAAAAATATGCCGCAGCTGGGATCTCTTTGAAATTGGGAATGAGGGCCATGGTTGCCATTCTATTTCCCATTTTGTAGAAAAACCTTCTTTTTCCTTTCCCCTGTAGGATAAAATGCTAGGGCCCACCTTTATCTCAGTCCCCTCCCCCACAGGCAGAGCATGGAAGCCTAGCTTGGGTAGGGACTGGAAAAGCCAGGCTCAAAAACCCATGTGGAGGGAGGGGTTAAGAGTTAGATCTCTCCACAGGTAAAAGCCTTTTAGGAGGCTAATTATTGCCTTAGGCAGAAATATACCTGGCCTTCCAAGGAAAGCAGCTAGCAAAAAGAAGAGGGTTGGGGCTTACTTTCCAGCCTCTGGAGATCACCTCCAATCCGTAGCAGAAGTATTTAATCAATTTAATCAATTCATTATATTATAACCTCTCTAAAGTCATGTCTCTTTGAAACATTCACAAGACCTCATTCAAACACAAAGAAGAGGACTTCTATGACAAACACAATATAAGTAAATATTTCCTTTCCTGAGTTCAAAGAATTACTTCAAAATTTCTCCTACAAAGATGAAGTACACTGTAGAGATACACTAATGTAATGTACTTTGTGGAAAATGTGCCAACAACGTATTAATGTTTAAGGAATGAAGGAACTTGATTGTGTCTGGTGGCTGTTCTGTGCATGCTCATGACTCAGGAAAAAAATGACCCAGAATGAAATAGGAAATAATAGGAAGAAAATCTCCATTCAGAAATATACCATCCTTGCTCTTCACAACCTTAAATATCTTCTTTTACGTGGCTTCCATAGGAGGGGTCTGAAATCATCAATGAATGGGTCATGCAAGTACCTTTTAGCAATCATTCTTACAATGATATTTTTTCTCTTCCTTTGATGGAAACTCAGACTCCAAGTTCTACATGCAGTGTTAGCTGTGGCCCTGGCTTCAGGAAGACACTCCAAAAAAGTCGGCCCATCTGTTGCTTTGACTGTACTCTCTGCCCTGAAGGGACAATTTCCAATGGGTCAGGTAGGTGTCTAAAGCGAACTAGTTTTCCCAAATTGTAGACACTGAATTCCTTTATTTTTTTAAATTTTAGTTTTTAATTTTAAGCTGGAAATTTTTTTCCATAAATATATGGTAAAGTTTGAGTTACATGGTAGTCTTAAGAATATTTACCTCAAAAAATCAACATTTCATTCACCAAAGCATAGGGCTTGAATATTAAATTCTCCTATTTTCCTCACATACAAATTCACAAATTCTTTATTTATTATTATATTCTTATTTATACTTATTCTGAA
>NW_025396263.1:0-14125 GCF_016433145.1 Gracilinanus agilis | reverse complement strand
TTTTGGTGTTGCTCATCCACAAATTATTCTGATATACACATAAACACTTGAGAGGGATTGTCCTGACCTCCATGATTACCAGAGGCAGGAATGAGAAGTCAGGAGAGAAAACTTCTTCTAAGACACTGAAACAGAAGATGGCTTTGTATGTTCATGTAACATCTAGGTGTCCAGTTTAGCAGAAATGTTCAATAATTTCATTCTAAAGTTTCTGTTGTTGTTGCTGTTCTTGTTGCTTGGTCCTTTCAGATGTTGTTCTTGCTTATTTTGGGATTTTGCTAGGCAAAGGTCCTAGAGTAGTTTGCTATTAACTTCTACAGTTCATTTTTCACATACAGAGATTTAGGCAAATAATGATAAGTGACTTTCTTTAAAAAAAAAATAACTCTTACCTAAAGTCTTCGAATCAATACTAAGTATTGGTTCCAAGACAGAAGGGTTCAAGTCATTTGCCCAGGATCACACAGCTGGGAAGTGTCTGAGACCAGATTTGAATCCAGGACTTCCTGTCTCTAGGCCTGACTCTCAATCCACTGAGCAACCCAGCTGCCTCCAACAAGTAACTTTCTTAGGAGCAAACAGCTAATAAATATATGAATTCACATTTGAACTCATTTGTTTTCCTGCCTCAAAGTCCAGCACGCTATGTACTGTGCTACCTAGATGCCTCAATCTGTGGATGTAAAGCAGAAATAACTCTGAAAGGTACATTGTTGCTACCACAAAGATCTTTATACTTCCTGATGCCTACTTTCTAGTGAGAGTGTTTTAATTTGCTGAAGAGGCAGAATTTATTTTCCTTATAAAATGCTTGGGAACTGCAATAGAGGACTTTCAAAGATTTCTGAGGAAAGACCAGAGTTGGATAAAAAACTTGATTCTAAATTAACAAATCTTAAGAGAATCATAAAAAGGAGAAAGAAGAAAGAAGAATCAGAAGCAAATCAATAAATTATTAGGGAAGTTAAAGAGAGGATGTTTAGAGGCAGAGGGACTTATGGAATGTTCTGGGATTACAATTACCTCTGCTGTGAGGGCTTGCTAAGCCCTTTTCAGGAATGTTCATCCACCTTTCCAGCCTATCCTTCTCCCAATTCTCCTGCGTGTTTCTCCAAAGTAGTATGCATTGTGCTTACATCCGGTCTCCGTAGATAGGTTAAAAAAATTTGAGGTTAATTGAACAAGCAGTGAGTTATAAGTGTTCTACTCCTAGCATGTAGATGATAAGATAACACAAATACTTAATATTTAATGACCAATTAGTCCAATACATTCAAATTCATAAAAGTTAAATGAGTTAAAAGAAAAAATCAACAGTTAAAATATATTGGCCTCTCAGATAAATAAAATATATCAGTCATCTCTCAAAACAAGATAAATAAACCCTTAAAATGGACAAAAAAGAATTTAGCCAATATATAAAATTTGAGAAAATTGAGATATTATAGAATTTTGAAGATAATTGGATGGGAATAGTAGATCCCTTTCTCAATATACATGGCACATTCTTAAAAACAAATCATTTTTAGGCAGTAAAATATAACTAAATGGAGAAATGTACAATGATTAAGTGAATACTTTTCAAGCCATATTATAATGAAAATTATTTTCCATAAAGGGCTATATAAACAGAGATGAAAAATTAATGAGATTCTACATAATCTAATAGGCTGAAAGACAAATCAAAGAAACCATAAGTTCATTACAGAGAATGACAGCATTGGAATAATATATCAAAACTTATGGAACATAGCCCAAAGAAATAGTTAGGGGGGAAATTTATGTATTTCTAAACAGTTGTATCAGTAACATAGAGAAAGGAAAAGTCAATGAATTCGGCAAACAACTAGTAAAACCAAGCAAATTAAAACCTACATTTACACACCAAATTGAGAACTCAAAAAAGATTTTTGTTAAAATACATTGAGAATTGAGTCAAATTGATAAGAATGCAAGTTGTTTCTAAATTCATAAATACTAGAAGCTATGAATATGCACTTTTCATCTGGAGAAATCAAAAGTATCTGTTATCATGTGAACATGCTCTAAATCACTATTGATTAGAGAAAAGCAAATTTAAGCAAGTAAGAGACATTACCTCACAGCTATCAGTCTGGCTAATATGAGATAATGTAAAGAGAAAAAGTAAAACGACAAATTTTGGAGGATATTTGGAAAATTAGGACTCTATTGCAGAGTTGGAGTTTTGAGCTCATCCAACCCATCTAGAGAAGAGTTTCATACTCTGCCTAAAGCAATATAAATCTATGCATGTCCTTTGACCAGCATACAGCTACTATGCTCATATCTAAAGAGATAAAAGAAGAGAAAAGACTGATCTGTACAAAAATATCCATGCAGCTTTTTTTTGTGATAGAAAAGAATTGGTAATTATGAGTATACCCACAGATTAAGGAATGGTTGAACAAGTTGTGTTATAAAATTGTGATGGAATACTCTTGTGGTGTAAGAAAAAAGAGCAAGATGCTGTCAGAAAAACCTTGGAGTGTTTCTATGAACTGATGTAGAGTGAATAGAACAGAATTAGGAGAATTTTTAAATAGTAATAGCAAGGTTCAAAGATGATGAATTGTTATTGACTGCTATTCTCAGTAATATCATCATCCAAAGGAATTCCAAAGGATTTATGTTGAAAAAAACTATCTTCCTCTGATCTCATCTGATAGAGTTTGAATACATTAAACATGATTTGAATGATCTAAATATACTTAAAAAACTTTGTTATTCTTGTTTTGGTTGTTTTCTTTTGCAACCTGGTAATTAAATGATTATATTACTCAGAATGGTTTAATTATACAGTTACTATTCAAACTATTCTATGAGTGCTATTATTGTATATAGTTTTCTCTTGGTTTTGCTAATTTCACTCTGCATTGCTTCATGTGAGTCATTGTTTTTCTAAATGCAACTTGCTTTTCATTTCTAATTCGTACGGAAGTATTCCATCATTTATTCTATTCAATCAGTCCCAATTGATGGATATTCCATCGATTGTAATTCTTTGCCACCAGAAAGGGAACTTCTATGAATATTTTAGGAAATTTAATTTCATTTACTTTTTTCCTGTTCACTTTGGGAAACAGACCTAATTGTGCTATTGATGGGTCAAATGGTATGCACAGGTTTCTAACATGTTATAAGGAAAAGAACATATGAGCAGGAAGTGTTGAAAAGGCAGAAGTAGGAAGGTTCTGGAATTCTGGAGAAGTGATAATACTGTCTTCTTCTAACAGACAGCTTAGCTAGAGGTTGAGTTATATCTAATCTCCTGGGGTGGACCTGGTGAGCTGGCTATTCTCTCTTCTGTGGCTTTCCTTCGGATCCATCTTACCAACTACCTATTCCTGTGTTCATTCTTGTCCTGCTGTCTGAGAGTTATATCAACAGAGCTGCTTGAGACATCCAAGGCATCATTCAGTGAGAACCTTTCCCTGAGCCCTGTTCCTGCTAAACATCCAACCTTATCACCTCTATCACCATCTAAGGGGGAATTTGGGTTAGTGAAGTGTATTAATAGTAGGGACTGGGACTTCTGGTAGAGAGGTAAAGGACAGAGTAGCCACCATCTCTCTGAAGGGAACAACTAGATTGTTGGGGTTGATCAGTTATATACTTCATCTAAGATTATCCTATTTCCCTTCCCTCCCTTCTCTTACCTTAAATAAAACTCTGTTTGGACTGCATTTGATATCTTGTCAGCGTTATCCTATTGTTCTTCCCAAACCCTGTGAAACTTCTGACATTGGTCCTAAACAATCATTCCTTGACCTACTAACATCCCATTACTACTTTGGTGTATTCTAGTTACTTAATTCAATGTTGGACATAATTCCAAATTGCTTTTGAAAATGGTTGGATTAGAACACATTTACATCAACAATCCACTAGTGTGCCAATTTTTGAAAATTATTTTCAGCATTTGTATTTTCCTGTTCTCTCATTTTAGCCAATTTGATAGTTGTGAGATGGCATGTTCTCTATCAGCAAGAGAGAATATTCTTTCCTAGTGTATGGTACTCAGGACAAAGAATTTGCTTTGTAACTGGGGGGAAAAGATTGAAACATTTCATAGTTGCACTTCTGATCATAAAATTACCATGATTATAGGTAATATTTTACACATTTTATCATAGATACCAGCCTAAAAATAGCTTGATGAGATTACATGTCATAGGATGAGGATGGGATAACCTTTGTTACAGCTTCTCACTTTCTTGCTGAATGTAATAAAGATGTCAGAACGAGACTGGACTTTTTCAAACACTTTTTCATAGTGGGTTCACCTCATAAGGAGATCAGTTTGGGAATCTGTATCAAAATATCTTTGCTGATTGGGTTACTTCAGATTAATTAAAAGCACTGTTCACTACTAGTTCTTTTATTTCATTCTAAGAAAATTCATGATAAAGTTTAGGATAATATCAAATATTCCCTTATCTCCAGGAGAAATTAGGTGACTTGAGATTTGATGCTACAGTAACTGTTGTGTTAGAGACTAAGAGTTTGGATACTTAATGGAGTGTGGAGTGGAGCAGGGTTAATCTCCTTCAGTTAATACTAGTAGGGTAGGGATAATGCATAATGCCAAATGTGACATTAGATTTCAGTGGAAGGAAGTCACCATCATACTTCACTCAGTGGATTTGGAAAAGAGAATATTTCTTCTAGAAATAAATCTGGGGCTATTAGTTCCTCCTTGTGATCCTGATTTGGGAAAAAATGTTTGGCCTACAAAGGTTGGATAAAGGAATGGATGATGTATGAAGTTACAGAAAGATGAGATCACTTAGAGAGGAACTGCAACTATGATCAACTATTAAACCTAGAGGTTCATTCAAGAGACACCCAGCTTGTTCTGTCTGAATCAACATGAAAGATTAAGAAGCAATGAAAAAATGTCCAAAAGAAGTTGATTTAATTACAAATATAAGAAAAGAGGTATCTAATAGGAAGGGTTGTCTAAAAGTCAAATAGTCTTTTTAGAAGAAAATAATATTTTCTTCATTATAACCTTTAAAACATAGACTTAATTGATTAAGGAGACATGTGAGAAAGAATTCTTGGTCAGGTACAGATTCAGAGTTCCCTTCAGAATGTCTCCTTTATTAATTCTGTCATTTTGTGATCTGAAACTTGAACCCACTACAAAATTTGTTTTCTCTTAAATCTATTGTAACTATAATCTGTCAAATCAAATTAACAAGCATTTATTAATACCTGCTATGTATAAGCCTCTGATAGTTGCTTGAAATAAAAAATGTAAAAGAGGGCTGAAATTACTTATGTTACCATTCTAATCTATTTCTTCTTTATATTTACATAGATCATCTATGGCCCATTTGATCCTCTCCTGTCTGATAATGTCCAATATCCATATGTCTATCAGATGGGCAGCAGGGAATCAACTCTGCATCTCGCAGTGGTCCAATTGATGCTACATTTTGGCTGGACTTGGGTAGGGCTGGTTATTTCAGATAACATGACAGGGGAAAATTTCTTCAGCAATTTGAAGGAGGAGATAACCAGAAATGGCATGTGTCTGGCTTTTGTGGAAAAAGTTCCCAAAAATATTATCCTTGAAAATAATGAAGGCATTAAAATCTTTAATAGAATCATTGCATCATCATCCAATGTGATTTTCATCTATGGAAATACAGACTCACTTAATGAATTTTCTACTATAATAACTGATTTTACATTATATGGGAAATTGTTGGTCACCACTTCTTCCTGGGATTTTTCTACAGATTTTAATGTTGAAATAAGCCATTTTCATGGTACACTAATACTTTCTCAAATCAAAAGGGAGATTCCTGGTTTCACTGATTTCTTAAGAAGTGTGAATCCCACTGTGAACACTGAGGACATTTTCCTAAAGAGTTTCTGGGAGGTAATCTTTGATTGCAAACTTTCAGAAAAAATTCCTGCCACAATGGTGTATTCCTTGTGTCCTGAAAGTTATTCCTTTGAAGATGTATCTCCTATCCATTTGGATAAGACCATAATGGAATTGAGTTTTAATATCTACAATGAAGTCTATTTATTGGCTCATGCTTTGTGCCAAATGCTTGAAATTGATCCAAAAGCAACATCAGAAATTGGAAAAAATCCAGTTCTTTCTTGGAAGGTAATATTTTTCATGAACCCTTAGAGTCATCCCTTAGAGAACTTACAATACAAGATGAGATATCTGGGTTTAGAAAGATCACCTAGACTTGTAACGAGCATATTGAAAATACCTGAATGCAGTATAATTGCTCTGAACTGAAATTCTATTGCATCAGTCACCCCAGGATGAATAGGAAGTACCAGAAATACAATTCAATAATGATAAGGAGAAATGATACCAATGAGGAAGAAAAACAGGAACTGCTTTGTACACACCAATGATGAGGCATATAATTTTAGTTGCAGGACTCCACCTCCCACTGGATTCAGGTATCCCTGGTAGGATGATGGCTTTGGCCAAAAGACATGTGGGCGGGGCACCGTGGTAGCTCAGTGGATTGAGATTCAGGCCTAGAGATGGGAGGTCCTATATTCAAATCTGGCCTCAGACACTTCCCAGCTGTGTGACTCTGGGCAAGTCACTTGACCCCCATTGCCCACACTCACCACTCTTCTACCTATGAGCCTATACACAAAAGTTAATGGTTTAAAAAAAAGAGATGAGGAACAGTCAGAATTTGCTAAGCATCACAGAGACTCCTCTGATCAGGCTTGAACTGTATTTATTTTTATATACTTTAATGATTACAGACATGGTTGGCATGGAATTTCATTTTCAACATACATCTTTTCTTGGAGATAATGAATAATTCATACATTAACTTTGTTACTAACAACTTTTCATTCTCCAGTAACTTTCAATATTTTTCAAAGATATGTTTGACATGTATCTTAGACTATGGGGTTAACAAAAACAGTTCAGTGGAGTGGGATGTACCAGTATTTTCCCAGAACAACTTCTCTATTTTTCATCCATTGTGCTCCTAAGTTAACATACAGAATCATGAAAGCTTTTAATTTCTGGTTTCCCATTACATAAGCTTCTATGTATGGGAATGGAAAATCTAAGTGCAGTTTTGTTGGGAGTTTATGCTTAGGAATATCCTCTATATGACCCCTTATACAGATTGGTGCATAGGGGTCCTCAGTAGGTTGGGAAAATATTTGTTTCAAACCTGCAAGCATTTGCTTCTTATTTATGCCATTTGCATAACCAGGAAAAGTCTTTAACATTAGACCACTTTCTGCAAGATTGTTAAGAAATGAGTTTAGGGGAATTTCTGTATCATTATATGTAAGAGTTGGATTTTCCTGGGAATCTATAGAGACACTATGCAAACATCATCTCTTCTTCAGTATTTCCCTGTGGTTGAGTAGTGTTATTGGTCATTATAATTCCAAAAATAGAGTGTATTAGTAAGAGAGGGGCCACATGGGGAATCTGAGTGGGTATTTCCATCCTCCCTGAAGACTGCTTTGCAGTCCTCAGATTTCTAGTTTATCCTTCATATTCTTTTTGTCTGTCCTCTCCTTAAAAGTCTGTTTTTTTACATTTATTTGGTCGGTATTTTACTTCTTTTTATTCTCTTTCCTAAAACTTCTCTACTGGGTTAGATAACTATCTGTACCCTATTGAATGTGTACATGTATTCTTCCCTTTTCAAACCAATTCTGGTGAGAGTAAGGTTCAACCATTGCCTTTTCATCTACATTATCTTCCACAATGTAAAAGTTTTCTTGGGTACCACTTTTATATAAACTAAATTCTCCATTCATACTTTCACTTCTGCCAAAATTATTTTCTCAATATATTTAAAACCATTGCTTCTCCAAACTTCTTCAAATTGTGTTATTGTTTCATTTCCTTTTAATTGAGCACAATGAAATAGCTTCTTTCCTTTTTCCATCCATTGGCATTAACATCTTTTATTTTCTTTCACAGAATTTTTTTGAAATTTTAAATTTTTGAATCATTTGTGTTCCTTTTCTCCTTTACTTTGAATTTTGTTACTATGGATGTCAAATTTTCCTTCAATTCTAAATACAACTTATCAAATACTCTACATAATTTGGATAGACATTTTTTAAATTAAAGAGACTTTTTGCAAGTTGGAATATATTTCCTAAAAATTCTTGTATCAATACACATTTCTTAAGCCTCTACTCTGTGCTAGAAACTGTCGTAAGTTCTGGGGATATGAGGAAAAGTCCAAGAATGTTCTAGTTTTCAAAGCACTGACTAAGTAGAAAGGAGATAATAATAGCCTTCTGCATATAGAAAGATCTAAGTTGTCTGTCAATATAGCTTTTACCAAAGAACTTGGAACCTCAAACATAAGAGATATTTGAAATAAATTCATGATTTGGTGGAGGGAAGATAAAGTTACTTTTAGCTGTTTGTTATCTAGTATATATGTAAATTTACTAGCCCAATTGCTTTTCTCTAGGCTATTATTTGCTAGAAAATGAGAAGTAGAATACAGAGTGTTAGGAAGATCTCAGAAGAATTTTAAGAAGCAAAAAGAATGAGAGGTTTTCTAAGCTCCAAAAGCATTATCAGACTTTTGGATATGGGAATAATTCCTTCTTTCCCCAAAGAGTAACCAATTTCTGTCTTTGCCTTCAGCTCCACCACTTCCTAAAGTGTGTCAATCCTGTCCTTGATGAAAAGGATGACTTATGTGGGTATGCTGCCAGGATGGCTGATGAGAGATATGATATCTTGAACTTTAAAGCTTTACTTGGTCATATTGACACACAGGTGAAAGTTGGAGAAGTAATTCCTCATAACAAAGAATTAATCATTAATGAAGAGGATATAGATTGGCCAGAAGATTTTGCTCAGGTAAGAGGAAGGTGAATAATATGACCTGCATAAAAGATCCTGTTAGATACCTGGCCACTGTTGTCTCTTCAATGGCCCCAAGGACTTCCCTCAAGATGTTTGAAGTATTTGGGACAAGGCTGAAACATCTACTTGCTCTTCTCTTTTGCTTTGGGCAAGATAGAACCTTGATTTCTCCAAATTCCTTTTCTTAATACTCTTTTTCAAAATTTTTCCAACTATGTTACATAATGATTCAAATTTTTCATATGATAAAAATGTTGAAATCCGCCAGTAAAAGTGGAAAAATTTGAATAACAATAGGATTGAGAATGGAATCAACTTTTTTCTCTCCACAGGTGCCTATAGCTCCAAAGGGTACCAAATATTGTGTATTCTGTAACTATAGAAACATTAAATCCTGAATTTGTGTTCTCAAGGATATCTATATAAAATTTAAATGAATCTATTGATAATAACTTTAAAAATATCATATTTTTTGTAAGATTTATTAGTAGCCACTAGAAAAGAAAGCCACCTGCTCTACTAGTTTAGGCTGCTTAAGAAGTGTACTATTACCTATTGCCTTGCTGCCATAGGAAGTAAAGAGGAAAGGCAACACCAGCCCTTCAGTTTTATCCCTCTGTCTACTTCATTGCATAAAAACAGGAAGCCAGTGTGTTTGTGGGAAATGTAGTTCAAGGACCCCCAAATTGCCAATAACACATTCCCTGCTGAGACCCAAGGGTGACTGGTCTCCCCAAAGGCTCTTGTAATCATAACCAACTTTTAAGTTACAGTAATTTGGTGTTAAAAAGAAAGAGGACTAAACCAATGATCCAATGATTGCTAGGTGTGGGAAGCCAATAAGAGAATAGATAAGAATCTGAGACTCCTCTTTTGACCCCTTTTGTGATCCTTGTGATTTCTTGTTCAAAAGTATTGTGGCCTTATTGAAAAGCTTTAAGTTCCTAGCAAACCTGAATTTAAAGGATTAACACTGTTCCTCTTTGATCAGGAAAGCTGCTGCCTGGTATAGCCAAGGCCAAAATCTTAGCAGGGGCAATTTGACCCTGAGAGGGATACTCCCCAACTTGGCTTCCTGATAAGAACCCAGTCAAAATTCAGCCTTGGTTTTGGTCTGTTCTGAAGTCAATGAGACTTTTTGTATTTTGATATGACATAATTTGTAACTTCTGAGCATCTGCAAAATTTTGGGGGGCTTCTTTTGTGTGAAATGAGTCTTAAAACACATAAAATAAACTCCATGCTCCTGGAGACAGAGCTAGAAGAATGAGGTAAAAGACAACTCCAGTGTCCCATCTTTATTTCCTTATCAACTAAACTGTGCTTATCAGATTATCAGAGATGATAAAGAGATATCTACAGCTAGGCACCTTGACAAAAAGCAATTAAGGGGCAGTCCCCTTTGGCATAACAGTGTACATTCAAAACAAATCCATTCAACCCCCTGAATTTCAATGAGCTGCATCCCAAAGTTCACTGTGGATCTTCTTGATGTACTGTAGGTTTCTTCAGGCATCTTCATGGTGCCTTCTCCAAACAGTTCACTTTCTGGATTTGGAGAGGTAGAAAGTTTCTTTTCTTTAAATTACTCTCAAAAGAATTTAAACTTTACATTATAGATTATAATATATACACCTCTGAAGAGAATGATAACACATTCCCCCTTGAAGAGGAGAGAGAAAAACACCTAGATTAGCTATGGATACATGGCTGAGTTATGGGGGTGTATGAGTCAATTATCAAAAGAAATCCAAAAACATCAAAAAATCCAGATTAAAAAAACTTGTGGAAGAAACATAAAATGTCAAAGAATTGTGTGCAAAAATGTAAGTAAAGTAAAAATAAACTTAAAACAGGTCCTTGAATCAAGGACCAATTAAAGTGATTTAAGCAATTGTGCACTTATCCAATCAGTAGGTAAGGTTATAGAAAGTTTTCATATTATAAGAGAGAAAAAAGGACTAGATTTTGTGTGAAAAGGGAAGTGTCATTCCCTGGTCTGGTTTGCCTTTACTCTCAGGGATAGAGGGAGGCAGGATGATAGCCAACCTTTGGTACTTGTCTAGGATGTGGTTCAGGGAAAGCTTGCATCTAACATATGTCAAAGCAGCCATGATCTTGAAACACAAACCTTAGATTCAAGTCCTTAGTTTTGGCATAGAAAGTTCATCAATCCTACCTCAATTGGTTTGGTCTTTTTTGTCCTTGTGCTTCTAAGGCACTGTGAAGATTCTCATCATTTCCATCAGGATTGGTTGGTTTTTTGACCTTGTGCTTCTTTGAACTCTATAGTGGTCTTTTGTTCCTTTCTCCTGGAATCAGACACAAACATTAATCACAGTCCCATAATATTTATCAATAAATGGCAGATTTTCATAGTCTAAAGCTTTTGAGAATGCATTAATATTATAACAAATATATACTTATTAAAATTATATTACTGCAAAATAAAACATATTAATATTGATAATGTGTTCAAGTACAAAGTGAAAGAAAAAAGAAACTCAAATACTGTATTACACATACAAGAGAAAAGAATAATTAAAGAAAAAATATCTTAAAAATTCAAAAATATACAGCTTAGAATCAGTGAAATGTTTTTCACTCCAAAAATAAGATCAATTTCCTTTTTAACCTTGGCCATGATCCACTGTATAAGTTGAAATTATTTTTACAAAATAGCAAAGACATAAAAACAAAACAGTAGTAGAGTAGATAATGTACATTCAAAGAATAATCAAAATTTCCTTAAAATTACAATAACACATTTAATGACAATAGCAAACAAACCCATCATTATATAGGATTCACTTGAGTTTCTATATAGCCACTTACTGTGTGATATTTTAAAAAAATGTATACTTGTTACAAATTCTACAAGTATAAAAAATCATTCAAAGTTGGCTGGGATATTTTTAACAAAATCAATTACTGCCTCCATCCAAATGTGGGACAGAGCCTAGGGGAAAAAAAATCCAACCAAACAAAGCTGATAAAAAACTTTTTGGGTCTAAAATGTTACCAAGAATTTAGGTCATTCTGGTGGATTAGAGTAAATTAAAGAGTTACAAATATTAAAAAAAAATTATTTTGAAGCTAATATACTTCAGAGAAAATCCTTCACATCTCCTGGATGAGATTATAACACATTTCAGGGTAATTAGGCCTCTTGGGCATCTAGTTCCCTCTGGTATGGGACTATAACAGTTTATAGACCTGTCTTCAAAAAACCCATTTCATGTGAAGTAGATGAATAAATAGTGAAAATCAATAAAATCGTGTCATTGCTCATCTCTTCAACTGTCAGTGGACCCTTATTTCATCTTAAAATTGCTTTAAATTCTTCAGTCATTAAATTCTCTAAAGGTTGAATACAATTTTCAAAATAGAATAAAAACTGTTAAGGCAACATGAGATCTCCTGAAAGGGTTTGTGTAAGGTGAATGTATTTTTACAATGATATTTACTCTAGTAGAAGCATGGGGAGGTACAGATAATATCATGTAACAGAAGTTATCTAATATCCAAAGACACAACAGCTTAAAATGATTCAGTGTAATATAAAGATATTGATTAGATTAAAATATGAATTTAAAACAACAAAATTAAACCAGAAAACAAACAATTAGAGAAGTAAAATAAGATATAGAGACTTAAAAAAAAAACAACTATAGAGTCTGAGAAGGCTTACTAATTTTACCTTCAGATGTTTTTGAAGGTTTTTTCTTTTTCATCCATTCAAGTTCTTTTTATCAGAACTCTCAATTTCCTCATATTGAGGGAGAATTCTGCACTGAGCATGGTGTGGATGACCCCCAAATGGGATGAGGTACAGAGACTGGACAGGCACAAATGGCCAGGCTTTGTAGGGAGATGAATTTCTCCACTGAATGTCAGGCAGGATAATTGCAAGGACCAGTGTGCCCAGGAATGGTAGGAAGAAAAAATATGCCACAGTTGGATCTCTTTGAAATTGGGAATGAGGGCCATGGTTGCCATTCTATTTCCCATTTTGTAGAAAAACCTTCTTTTTCCTTTCCCCTCTAGGATAAAATGCTAGGGCCCACCTTTATCTCAGTCCCCTCCCCCACAGGCAGAGCATGGAAGCCTAGCTTGGGTAGGGACTGGAAAAGCCAGGCTCAAAAACCCATGTGGAGGGAGGGGTTAAGAGTTAGATCTCTCCACAGGTAAAAGCCCTTTAGGAGGCTAATTATTGCCTTAGGCAGAAATATACCTGGCCTTCCAAGGAAAGCAGCTAGCAAAAAGAAGAGGGTTGGGGCTTACTTTCCAGCCTCTGGAGATCACCTCCAATCCGTAGCAGAAGTATTTAATCAATTTAATCAATTCATTATATTATAACCTCTCTAAAGTCATGTCTCTTTGAAACATTCACAAGACCTCATTCAAACACAGAGAAGAGGACTTCTATTGACAAACACAATATAAGTAAATATTTCCTTTCCCTGAATTCAAAGAATTACTTCAAAATTTCTCCTACAAAGATGAAGTACACTGTAGAGATACACTAATATAATGTACTTTGTGGAAAATGTGCCAACAACGTATTAATGTTTAAGGAATGAAGGAACTTGATTGTGTCTGGTGGCTGTTCTGTGCATGCTCACGACTCAGGGAAAAAATGACCCAGAATGAAATAGGAAATAATAGGAAGAAAATCTCCATTCAGAAATATACCGTCCTTGCTCTTCACAACCTTATATATCTTCTTTTAAGTGGCTTCCATAGGAGGGGTCTGAAATCATCAATGAATGGGTCATGCAAGTACCTTTTAGCAATCATTCTTACAATGATATTTTTTCTCTTCCTTTGATGGAAACTCAGACTCCAAGTTCTACATGCAGTGTTAGCTGTGGCCCTGGCTTCAGGAAGACACTCCAAAAAAGTCAGCCCATCTGTTGCTTTGACTGTACTCTCTGCCCTGAAGGGACAATTTCCAATGGGTCAGGTAGGTATCTAAAGAGAACTAGTTTCCCCAAATTGTAGACACTGAATTTTTTTTATTTTTTTTTAAATTTTAGTTTTTAATTTTAAGCTGGAAATTTTTTTCTATAAATATACGATAAAGTTTTGAGTTACATGGTAGTCTTAAGAATATTTACCTCAAAAATCAACATTTCATTCACCAAAGCATAGGGCTTGAATATTAAATTCTCCTATTTTCCTCACATACAAATTAACAAATTCTTTATTTATTATTATATTCTTATTTATACTTATTCTGAA
>NW_025396262.1:0-8589 GCF_016433145.1 Gracilinanus agilis | reverse complement strand
CAGAGGATTGTGAATCTTGACTTTAGTGTCAACAAAATACTTGACACAGAATCAGGATCTGATGAATGTTTATTTCAGATAAATCATTTAATACTGACACTGACCTAGTGTGAATGACAGTAAAGAGCTTAAGTAGACCCAAATGCAAGTACTATAATTGTGTTGTGACACATAATCCTTTACATTCCTTCTCAATTGCTTGGGAGATGATGACCCTTCTGAGGCAGGAGTATCTACTAGTGAGGTAATAGACAGAATTATGGAGAATGAGATTTATCAACCTAAAGCATTGTTAAAGCTCCATTTAATTAGTATTATTTATTCATTAAGAATAGCTTAATTTGTACTTCCATTGCCCAAAGCAAGTTAATGTTATCAAAGATAGAAAACTGTCAAATTCCTCTCACTCTGTGAATTTGTGAACCTCAACCTTCATACTCTCACTCACACGTTCTGCCTTCTCATGTCAAGCTGGCCTCTCCTTGACACAAAATCTGCTAATAATGAGTCATTTAAGAGATTTGACTTGGTGAGAATGGACATTTCACTTTGGAAGGCCCTGAAAACTAGCTTGAAAGCAATAAAGAGCCTTTTGGACACCTCAAAGTCCAGGGAAGCTGCTAATGCTCCAGAGACTGAAAGATGTGATTAGGTTCCCAAACTTATTTTGTTATTTTTCTTTTTAACTCAAGAAGTAAGATGCAAAACAGTGTTGCAGGACAGGATGGTCCTCAGAGAACCTCCCCCTCAGATGCTGGTCAACATGCTTTGTTTGACTTGTGCTCCAGAGACATGAAGGTTTAGAAGCTTTCCTTGCCCTTCCACAAAGTTTTTTTGGAGCCAGAATGGATTATTTGCATTTTTATCCATTTATAAGGGGAAAATTCAATTTGACAACTGAGCAAATTGAGTTAGGTGCTTGACCATGGAATGAATTATACTCCCGTGGCAAGGTACCATTTTACAATGATCCAGGACAATTCTGAGGGACTTATAAAAAAGAATGCTACTCCACCTCCAAAGAAAGAACTGTTGGAGTAAGAATGCAGATGGAAGCTTTTGATTTATCACTTGTTAATTTTGATATATGATTGGGTGTTTTGGTTTTATAAGATTATTCACTTATAAAAATGAATAATATGGAAATGTTTTGCATGATAATACATGTGTAACCCAGATCGAATTGCTTGTCAGCTCTGGGAGGAGAGAGGGAAGAAGGGATGGAGACAATATGGATCATATAACTTTGGAATACTTAGGTGGAAATTTGTTGTTAAAATAAAAATAAAGAAAAGAAAATGCAAAATAAAAGAAAAAAAGACCATTATGTAACTGTGTTTTGCATAATAGTACATGTATGGTACAGATCAAATTATTTACCACTACTGAAAGGTAGAAGGGAAGGGAGGGATGGAGACTGTTTGGAACTTATAATTTTGGAAAATGTATGTTGAGAATTATTATTACACGTAATTGAGACAAATGTATTTGAGCTAAAAAGAAAAAAAATAAAAAGAATATTAGGAGTTCGGGGTTAAAATGGAGGCAGAATAAAAAACAGCTATCTGACCTCTCCTAACCGAAGCATACAGGACTCCTCAAGGGGACATAAAAACAAATCCAGACAAACGAAGGGACCCCACAAAAGGGAGCAGCACTGAAGGTACGTGGAATCGGGGCATTTCCACGCTATAAAGGGGTGAAAAAGCTCTCACTAAAACGGGAGAGGAGGAAGCCCCTCCCCCAACCCCCACACCACAAACAGTGCCAAGGCCAGCCCACAAGAGTTAAAGCAGGTTTGGGGCACCCATTAAGTCATTGGCAGCTCCAGGGCCTGTTCCTGAGAGCAGCAAGACTTGGGACCCCAAGAGGCTAAAGAACACACATGGACTTTGAATATAGACCCCGAGTGCTGGTGTGGATGAAGGCATTGCCGTAGGCACAGACCCACTAAAGGTCCAAGCCTGAGGGCAGTCTTGGACCTCTAGTGGGGACCCTGTGCAGACGGGAGCACGGCTGTGGAAGCAGTACCCTGAGACTGCTGAAGAAGCCTCAGGCAGAGGGGCAGACCAGGGACAACCAGGAGGCTCGACGTGGAGAACTACGAGACCTGAGACCTTGGGAGCCTAGAGAACGCAGACAGACTCTGAATTTGAGGATAAAGCTGAGAAGGCTGTGCAGGTCTAACAATGGCAAGCCAAAATCGAAAACCCCAGAAGAGAAAGATCCTTAAGAAGAAATCTGTAACACTCGACAACTTCTACACAGAGAAAATCCAGACAACACACCAAATAGCAGAGGAGAACAAACAAGTAATCATATCCAAACCTTCCCAAAATAATGAAAACTGGTCACAAACTATTGAAGAGTTGAAATCAGAGATGATGAGAAAGACGGAAGAGATCTGGCAAGAAAATAACAGTTTAAAAGGCAGAATTTTGCAATTGGAAAGTGAGGCTCAGAAATCAAATGAATTGATAAGCAAATTGAATACCAGAAATGACCAGCTGGAAGCCTTGAAGAACCAAAAAGACCAGATTGAAAAAAGAAAACCAAAAGATTATAGCCAAAAACCAGTCCCTAAAGGCTAGAATTGAGCAATTAGAAGCTAATGATTTTTTAAGACAGCAAGAACAAATGAAACTAAGTCAAAATACTGATAAAATAGAATGAAACTTGAAATATCTCACTGAGAAAGTGACAGATCAAGAAAACAGGTCTAGAAGAGACAATCTGAGAATCATTGGTCTTCCAGAAAAACCAGAAATTAATAGAAATTTGGACTCCATACTAAAAGAAATTATTCAGCAAAATTGCCCTGAAATTCTACAACAAGAGGGCAATATAGACATTGAAAGGATCCATAGATCACCCTCTACACTAGACCCAGAAAAGACAACGCCCAGGAATATAATAGCCAAATTCAAGAGCTTCCAAGTAAAAGAAAAAAATCTTACAAGCAGCCAGAAAGAGACAATTCAGATATCAAGGAGCACCAATCAGGATCACACAGGATCTGGCAGCCTCCATGCTAAAAGACCACAAGGCTTTGAATATGATATTCAGAAAGGCAAGAGAACTTGACCTCCAACCACGGATCAACTACCCATCAAAACTGACTATATACTTCCAGGGGAAAGTATGGGCATTCAATAAAATTGAAGATTTCCAAGTATTTGCACAGAAAAGACCAGGACTAAATGGAAAGTTTGATATCCAACCACAAAAATCAAGAGAAACATGAAAAGGTAAATAAGAAACAAAGGGGAAAGAATGAAAACTCATAATTTTTAAATTTGCCTCTTTAAGGGCTTCGATAAGATCTAATTATCTGTATTCCTATGTGGAGAAATGCTATGTATAATTCTCTGTAGTGAACTCTATTCACTATTATAGTATTCACTATTATAGTAATCAGAAGAATAATTAATAGGGAGAGGATGGAATACTAAATGGTCTAAATTGATGTGTGGGGTGGGGAAGAAGAGGGGGGTGAATAGTAGGGGACACCAAGAGAAACTTGAGTGAATAAGAAAATAGGATATTCTATTACACATAAAGAGGGCATGGGAAGGGGAGGGGATAAATACTATTATAAGAAGGAGAGGAAGAGAGCATTAAGAGGTAATATTTAAACCTTACTCTCAGTGTAATCAATCCGGAGAGGGAAGAGTAGCTATATTATACATTGGGATATAAAACTCTATCTAACCCTACTGAGAAAGTCAGAAGCAATAAACCAAGGGGAGCAGGGGAGTGGGGAGGTCCAAAAAGGGGAGGGAAGAAGAAAAGGGAGGGAATTCATTAAGCCTTTAAAAATAAAAAGAGGGGAATAATAAGGGAGGGGGTAGAAAGGGAAGTTAATCAATGGAGGTGATAAGGGTTACTGGCTTAAAGCAAACCACTGGTTTAAAAGGAAATAGTGTAGGAAGAAGGGGTAGGACTAGGGTAGGATACAAAAATGTCAGGGAATGCTCAACTGATAATTATAACTCTGAATGTGAATGGGATGAACTCACTCATAAAACGGAAGCAAATAGCAGAGTAGATTAGAAACCAAAATCCTACCATATGTTGTCCACAAGAAACACATATGAGGTGGGTGGACATATGCAAGTTTAAGGTTAAGGGCTTGAGCAAAATCTTTTGTGCATCAAATGAGAAAAAGAAAGTAGGAGTGGCTATTATGATTTCTGACAAAGCCAAAGTAAAAATAGATATGATTAAAAAAGATAGGGAAGGTCATTACATCCTGATTAAAGGCAGTATAAACAATGAGGAAATAACACTGCTCAATATGTATGCACCAAGTGGCATAGCATCCAGATTCCTAAAGGAGAAACTGGCAGAGCTCAAGAAGGAAATAGATAGTAAAACCATAATAGTGGGAGATCTAAATATCCCTCTTTGAGATCTAGATAAATCAAACCGAAAAATAAATAAGAAAGAGTTAAGAGAGGTGAATGAAGTCCTAGAAAAATTAGATTTAATTGATATGTGGAGAAAAATAAATAGGGACAAAAAGGAATACACCTTCTTTTCAGCTGCACATGGTACATTCACAAAGAATGTACCTTCCTTCCCTTACCTTAAATGTCTGTGTAGTGAATAAGGAGAGTAAATTAGAGAGTAGTTCAAATCTGTGAGGGGTTTAACTATAATTTGACAGTATTTTATCTAAAGAAGTTGGTTAGTCATCATTTTATTCCCTTTAGAAATCAAGAGCACCTTGAGAGCTGAGCTCATGCAGGACCTTGCTCAGACTCCATCTCTGCCTCCCTTCCCCCATCTGAGGTTTCTTTAAAAAACTGTTAGGGCTTCCTCAATCCACTTTTCCTGACAAATCAACTTTATAAGACAATAAACCCTTTTGTGTTTCAACAGACCTGTTAGTTATTTTGTCAGTTAATTAGTAAGAGTGGAAGAAGAGGGAAAGAACCAACATACTCTGGGCTTGAAAGGAAGCCAGGGTATCCATCTTGAAGGAAGGTGTAACTTCAAAACAAGGCCCTTCCTGTGAAATTAACTAAAGCCTGTAGTTAATTTCAGTTCAGTCTATTTCCCTCAGTTTGTCTTAGTTTAAGTTCTAGTCTATAAACCCTGCTGTTCCTTGCCTGTTTAGATTAGTTCCTCCTCTCCCTGAAAATCTTTGCTATCTTTAGTGCTATACTCCCTGACTTCAGCCTCATATTATATCCTGAATCTCCCTGTTCCAGCCTACCTGTAACCCATTTTACATACCTAGCAAGTCCCTGACAACCTCCCTTCAAAATCCCCTTTTACCACACACTTTTCCTCAAATTCTCCCCATTACATCATGGTTGAACAAGTTGTGGTATATGCTGGTGATGGAATATTATTGTGCTCAAAGGAATAATGAACTGGAGGAATTCCATGTGAACTGGAAAGACCTCCAGGAATTAATGCAGAGTGAAAGGAGCAGAACCAGGAGAATGTTGTACACAGAGACTGTTAAACTGTGGTAAAATCGAATGCAATGGACTTTTGTACTAGCAGCAATGCAATGACCCAGGACAATTCTGAGGGATTTATGGAAAAGAACGCTACCCACATTCAGAGGAAGAACTACAGGAGTGGAAACACAGAAGAAGAACAACTGCTTAAACACAGGTTGATGCAGATATAATTGGGGATGTAGACTCAAAAGAACCACACCAATGCAACTATCAATAACATGGAAATAGTTCTTGATAGATGGCACATGTTAAAACCAGTGGAAATGCATGTTGGCTATGGGGGTGTAATGGAGGGTTAACAGAGATGTTAACTATTATTATTTGTGGGTTCACACTGGGGTGAGAGAGACAGGAATGACAGATGAGCAGGACCAAACAAGGTAGGGAGACCAAGTTTATCTTCTAGGAGGTTACAGTTACTGTAAATGGCAGTTAGGCTCTAACAGTCACTCAGCCCACCTAGGCAAGGGCCTATGAAACCAGCAGGCAAAAGGCAAAGGTTTATAACAGTTTAATTGTGGGAAACCATAATAAAGGATGGGAATAAGGGATTCTACACTTACAAGCTAAGGGCAAACCACAGAGTCAAGGGAGGGACTTATCTACACTAATCTAAGACCTAAGCCAGGCAGGGCCCAGAGAATAACAGGACTGGAGTGGGAATCCTCACAGTAGAGTCCAGAGATGTTTTCAGGATGCCAGGAACAAACTCCTCCAGAACTGATGGTCCGAAGCAGCCCAGTAGGGAGAGGAGCCTGCAAGCTGTCCACTAGATCGCAGATCACTTCCTACTACTCAGTGCTGTTGTGCAGGATAGATGTCCTCTGCTTCCAACCTTCACCACACTCCAGGATTCCAGGGAATCAGGCTGCAACTCCACAAGCTCTGAGGTCTCCCAGGGAATCAGTTACTGCCTGTCCCAACCACCATGGAGTCCTTCCCAGAGAGTGCAAGCCACTTCCTGCTTCCCCATGTGGAATTCCCCAACCCTTCCTGCTAAGTCTTCTACATAACAACTAAATAATAATCTTCCTCACAACAGGGGGAAGTAACTTGGGTGGGGGGGGCAAAGGGGAAAGTAAGAACATGAATTATGTAACCATGAAAAATTTTACTAAAAAATAAAAGAAAATTTAAAAAATAATGTTTGAGAATGCAAGAAGAAAAAAAATTATCTGTGAGTGGATTACTCTACTCAGCCAAAGGTATCCACTCGTGACGTATGTAAGGGGGGGGGAATGTTTTGGTTTTTTTTGTTCAATATATTAAAAGGTGGTTGACAGAAGATTGAACTATTATCAATCCTCAATTAAGAATAATCTCAAGTCAAAATTGACTTTTATGGAAGTTTATTTACAATTAAGAAGAGAGAGAGGAAATAAGGAAATAAGAATCTAACCCAGTAGGTAATTTACTACAATCCTCTAATTAATCCAAGTAGCTCTAATTAACCCTCAGCTGAGAGTCAGAGGGCCAGAGGCCCAGCAAAGCTTCATTCACAGAGTATATGAAGGAAGTTCCTTAAGAGAAGTTCAGGAAGATTCAGTCAGTCTTTAAACTCACCATGTCCACAGATCAGAAGAGCTAGAAGATCTCCTTCACCATCTGCCCTCTTCACCAGAAGCTCCCAGCTGACTGAGGACCTTCTCCTTTTAAAGGGGTCACTTATGCATCACTTCCTGTGCTTCCCTCCTAGTTTGTATGTCCAGTCAAAATAGACACTTTTCATAGTACTGCCTGGGGGGCAGTCAGTTGATTCTGATTCATCATCCACTCTAGCACACATGGGTTAGGACCTCCCAGAATTAGAGGTGTTCTCACCTTTAGTGTCAAATCTAAAGATGGTCAGCGCAGACTTAATCTAATTATCACACATAACAGGCAGATTTATAAAGAATGAGATTCATCAACCTATTAACATTGTTGAAAATATTAAAAATTAATATTATGTATTCATTCATCCATGGTTTAGTGTGTACTTTCACTGGCCAAAGCACTTATGGATCATGTTATGAAGGTTATAATAATGTCAAATTCATCTCAGTCTAGGAACATTTGGCCCTCAACATTGACACTATCACTAACACTTCCTGCCCTTCTCATGTCAAACTGGCCTCTGTTTGATGCAATATCTGGAATTATTGAGTCTCTGCAGAGATTTGGTTTGGTGAGAGTGGATACATTTCTCCAGAAGTCTAAATGGTGTACTAAATGGATCATAGAAGTTTTTGAACATCTCAAAACCCAGGGAAGCTGCTAATGCTCCAGGGATTGAAAGCAGGGAAACTGGTTCCAAAACTTACTTTGTCACTTGAGCTTTAACTCAGGAAGGAGGATGCAGGTGCAGAGTTGCAGGGCAGAATGGTCCCCATAGGCCCTCACTCTCTAACTTTGGTCAACATATTATTTTGACTACCACTACAGAGGCATGAAGATATCATGACTTTCCTTGCCTATCCACAGGGAATGAGATGAATAATATCCAAGAGGTAAAAATGTTCCATAAATATACCACATTCTGTCTCTCTTTTTCCCTCATCCTATACAGAGTCCTGTCTCATGTCTCACATTAGAATTTCCAGTGTGTGAGGGATTGTTCAAAACTGGAGCATTTATTAGAAAAGGAAAATCTTTAGTTACAGAGAATCTGTCCATAGAGTCATGAATAAAGACCAGCCCCATCATCTTAGACTTCTCTTCTCCTTAAATGTTTTTACATTTTGGATATTGGCCATAGGCTTGGGCAAACTTGGGCTGTCTTCCTCTAGATTATTTGTGATTCTGCTTTGTCAGTTTTCTTTTTCTGCATACCTGAGGGGGAAGGATACTTGTCACTTAAAAAGAGATTATAGTCCTACATATAGAAAGGAAGGGGACCTAGTTATAGGGGGCTTCTTCTCCCTATTTCTGAAGACCGAATCAAAAATTGATAAGACATCTTTCAGATTTCCTCCAGTCTGGATAGCTGCAGATTCAAGGTAAGTTGTTATTCTGTGTTATATTTCTGATTGGTGAAATGTAGTTATCCATTTTCGTGATCCACTGTCCTTGTGGGCAGGGGTGTGTTTCATTTGGCCTCACCAATTTGGTTAAAGCAAAGACCTGGGTTTGG
>NW_025396261.1:0-8590 GCF_016433145.1 Gracilinanus agilis | reverse complement strand
CAGAGGATTGTGAATCTTGACTTTAGTGTCAACAAAATACTTGACACGGAATCAGGATCTGATGAATGTTTATTTCAGATAAATCATTTAATACTGACACTGACCTAGTGTGAATGACAGTAAAGAGCTTAAGTAGACCCAAATGCAAGTACTATAATTGTGTTGTGACACATAATCCTTTACATTCCTTCTCAATTGCTTGGGAGATGATGACCCTTCTGAGGCAGGAGTATCTACTAGTGAGGTAATAGACAGAATTATGGAGAATGAGATTTATCAACCTAAAGCATTGTTAAAGCTCCATTTAATTAGTATTATTTATTCATTAAGAATAGCTTAATTTGTACTTCCATTGCCCAAAGCAAGTTAATGTTATCAAAGATAGAAAACTGTCAAATTCCTCTCACTCTGTGAATTTGTGAACCTCAACCTTCATACTCTCACTCACACGTTCTGCCTTCTCATGTCAAGCTGGCCTCTCCTTGACACAAAATCTGCTAATAATGAGTCATTTAAGAGATTTGACTTGGTGAGAATGGACATTTCACTTTGGAAGGCCCTGAAAACTAGCTTGAAAGCAATAAAGAGCCTTTTGGACACCTCAAAGTCCAGGGAAGCTGCTAATGCTCCAGAGACTGAAAGATGTGATTAGGTTCCCAAACTTATTTTGTTATTTTTCTTTTTAACTCAAGAAGTAAGATGCAAAACAGTGTTGCAGGACAGGATGGTCCTCAGAGAACCTCCCCCTCAGATGCTGGTCAACATGCTTTGTTTGACTTGTGCTCCAGAGACATGAAGGTTTAGAAGCTTTCCTTGCCCTTCCACAAAGTTTTTTTGGAGCCAGAATGGATTATTTGCATTTTTATCCATTTATAAGGGGAAAATTCAATTTGACAACTGAGAAAATTGAGTTAGGTGCTTGACCATGGAATGAATTATACTCCTGTGGCAAGGTACCATTTTACAATGATCCAGGACAATTCTGAGGGACTTATAAAAAAGAATGCTACTCCACCTCCAAAGAAAGAACTGTTGGAGTAAGAATGCAGATGGAAGCATTTGATTTATCACTTGTTAATTTTGATATATGATTGGGGGTTTTGGTTTTATAAGATTATTCACTTATAAAAATGAATAATATGGAAATGTTTTGCATGATAATACATGTGTAACCCAGATCGAATTGCTTGTCAGCTCTGGGAGGAGAGAGGGAAGAAGGGATGGAGACAATATGGATCATATAACTTTGGAATACTTAGGTGGAAATTTGTTGTTAAAATAAAAATAAAGAAAAGAAAATGCAAAATAAAAGAAAAAAAGACCATTATGTAACTGTGTTTTGCATAATAGTACATGTATGGTACAGATCAAATTATTTACCACTACTGAAAGGTAGAAGGGAAGGGAGGGATGGAGACTGTTTGGAACTTATAATTTTGGAAAATGTATGTTGAGAATTATTATTACACGTAATTGAGACAAATGTATTTGAGCTAAAAAGAAAAAAAATAAAAAGAATATTAGGAGTTCGGGGTTAAAATGGAGGCAGAATAAAAAACAGCTATCTGACCTCTCCTAACCGAAGCATACAGGACTCCTCAAGGGGACATAAAAACAAATCCAGACAAACGAAGGGACCCCACAAAAGGGAGCAGCACTGAAGGTACGTGGAATCGGGGCATTTCCACGCTATAAAGGGGTGAAAAAGCTCTCACTAAAACGGGAGAGGAGGAAGCCCCTCCCCCAACCCCCACACCACAAACAGTGCCAAGGCCAGCCCACAAGAGTTAAAGCAGGTTTGGGGCACCCATTAAGTCATTGGCAGCTCCAGGGCCTGTTCCTGAGAGCAGCAAGACTTGGGACCCCAAGAGGCTAAAGAACACACATGGACTTTGAATATAGACCCCGAGTGCTGGTGTGGATGAAGGCATTGCCGTAGGCACAGACCCACTAAAGGTCCAAGCCTGAGGGCAGTCTTGGACCTCTAGTGGGGACCCTGTGCAGACGGGAGCACGGCTGTGGAAGCAGTACCCTGAGACTGCTGAAGAAGCCTCAGGCAGAGGGGCAGACCAGGGACAACCAGGAGGCTCGACGTGGAGAACTACGAGACCTGAGACCTTGGGAGCCTAGAGAACGCAGACAGACTCTGAATTTGAGGATAAAGCTGAGAAGGCTGTGCAGGTCTAACAATGGCAAGCCAAAATCGAAAACCCCAGAAGAGAAAGATCCTTAAGAAGAAATCTGTAACACTCGACAACTTCTACACAGAGAAAATCCAGACAACACACCAAATAGCAGAGGAGAACAAACAAGTAATCATATCCAAACCTTCCCAAAATAATGAAAACTGGTCACAAACTATTGAAGAGTTGAAATCAGAGATGATGAGAAAGACGGAAGAGATCTGGCAAGAAAATAACAGTTTAAAAGGCAGAATTTTGCAATTGGAAAGTGAGGCTCAGAAATCAAATGAATTGATAAGCAAATTGAATACCAGAAATGACCAGCTGGAAGCCTTGAAGAACCAAAAAGACCAGATTGAAAAAAGAAAACCAAAAGATTATAGCCAAAAACCAGTCCCTAAAGGCTAGAATTGAGCAATTAGAAGCTAATGATTTTTTAAGACAGCAAGAACAAATGAAACTAAGTCAAAATACTGATAAAATAGAATGAAACTTGAAATATCTCACTGAGAAAGTGACAGATCAAGAAAACAGGTCTAGAAGAGACAATCTGAGAATCATTGGTCTTCCAGAAAAACCAGAAATTAATAGAAATTTGGACTCCATACTAAAAGAAATTATTCAGCAAAATTGCCCTGAAATTCTACAACAAGAGGGCAATATAGACATTGAAAGGATCCATAGATCACCCTCTACACTAGACCCAGAAAAGACAACGCCCAGGAATATAATAGCCAAATTCAAGAGCTTCCAAGTAAAAGAAAAAAATCTTACAAGCAGCCAGAAAGAGACAATTCAGATATCAAGGAGCACCAATCAGGATCACACAGGATCTGGCAGCCTCCATGCTAAAAGACCACAAGGCTTTGAATATGATATTCAGAAAGGCAAGAGAACTTGACCTCCAACCACGGATCAACTACCCATCAAAACTGACTATATACTTCCAGGGGAAAGTATGGGCATTCAATAAAATTGAAGATTTCCAAGTATTTGCACAGAAAAGACCAGGACTAAATGGAAAGTTTGATATCCAACCACAAAAATCAAGAGAAACATGAAAAGGTAAATAAGAAACAAAGGGGAAAGAATGAAAACTCATAATTTTTAAATTTGCCTCTTTAAGGGCTTCGATAAGATCTAATTATCTGTATTCCTATGTGGAGAAATGCTATGTATAATTCTCTGTAGTGAACTCTATTCACTATTATAGTATTCACTATTATAGTAATCAGAAGAATAATTAATAGGGAGAGGATGGAATACTAAATGGTCTAAATTGATGTGTGGGGTGGGGAAGAAGAGGGGGGTGAATAGTAGGGGACACCAAGAGAAACTTGAGTGAATAAGAAAATAGGATATTCTATTACACATAAAGAGGGCATGGGAAGGGGAGGGGATAAATACTATTATAAGAAGGAGAGGAAGAGAGCATTAAGAGGTAATATTTAAACCTTACTCTCAGTGTAATCAATCCGGAGAGGGAAGAGTAGCTATATTATACATTGGGATATAAAACTCTATCTAACCCTACTGAGAAAGTCAGAAGCAATAAACCAAGGGGAGCAGGGGAGTGGGGAGGTCCAAAAAGGGGAGGGAAGAAGAAAAGGGAGGGAATTCATTAAGCCTTTAAAAATAAAAAGAGGGGAATAATAAGGGAGGGGGTAGAAAGGGAAGTTAATCAATGGAGGTGATAAGGGTTACTGGCTTAAAGCAAACCACTGGTTTAAAAGGAAATAGTGTAGGAAGAAGGGGTAGGACTAGGGTAGGATACAAAAATGTCAGGGAATGCTCAACTGATAATTATAACTCTGAATGTGAATGGGATGAACTCACTCATAAAACGGAAGCAAATAGCAGAGTAGATTAGAAACCAAAATCCTACCATATGTTGTCCACAAGAAACACATATGAGGTGGGTGGACATATGCAAGTTTAAGGTTAAGGGCTTGAGCAAAATCTTTTGTGCATCAAATGAGAAAAAGAAAGTAGGAGTGGCTATTATGATTTCTGACAAAGCCAAAGTAAAAATAGATATGATTAAAAAAGATAGGGAAGGTCATTACATCCTGATTAAAGGCAGTATAAACAATGAGGAAATAACACTGCTCAATATGTATGCACCAAGTGGCATAGCATCCAGATTCCTAAAGGAGAAACTGGCAGAGCTCAAGAAGGAAATAGATAGTAAAACCATAATAGTGGGAGATCTAAATATCCCTCTTTGAGATCTAGATAAATCAAACCGAAAAATAAATAAGAAAGAGTTAAGAGAGGTGAATGAAGTCCTAGAAAAATTAGATTTAATTGATATGTGGAGAAAAATAAATAGGGACAAAAAGGAATACACCTTCTTTTCAGCTGCACATGGTACATTCACAAAGAATGTACCTTCCTTCCCTTACCTTAAATGTCTGTGTAGTGAATAAGGAGAGTAAATTAGAGAGTAGTTCAAATCTGTGAGGGGTTTAACTATAATTTGACAGTATTTTATCTAAAGAAGTTGGTTAGTCATCATTTTATTCCCTTTAGAAATCAAGAGCACCTTGAGAGCTGAGCTCATGCAGGACCTTGCTCAGACTCCATCTCTGCCTCCCTTCCCCCATCTGAGGTTTCTTTAAAAAACTGTTAGGGCTTCCTCAATCCACTTTTCCTGACAAATCAACTTTATAAGACAATAAACCCTTTTGTGTTTCAACAGACCTGTTAGTTATTTTGTCAGTTAATTAGTAAGAGTGGAAGAAGAGGGAAAGAACCAACATACTCTGGGCTTGAAAGGAAGCCAGGGTATCCATCTTGAAGGAAGGTGTAACTTCAAAACAAGGCCCTTCCTGTGAAATTAACTAAAGCCTGTAGTTAATTTCAGTTCAGTCTATTTCCCTCAGTTTGTCTTAGTTTAAGTTCTAGTCTATAAACCCTGCTGTTCCTTGCCTGTTTAGATTAGTTCCTCCTCTCCCTGAAAATCTTTGCTATCTTTAGTGCTATACTCCCTGACTTCAGCCTCATATTATATCCTGAATCTCCCTGTTCCAGCCTACCTGTAACCCATTTTACATACCTAGCAAGTCCCTGACAACCTCCCTTCAAAATCCCCTTTTACCACACACTTTTCCTCAAATTCTCCCCATTACATCATGGTTGAACAAGTTGTGGTATATGCTGGTGATGGAATATTATTGTGCTCAAAGGAATAATGAACTGGAGGAATTCCATGTGAACTGGAAAGACCTCCAGGAATTAATGCAGAGTGAAAGGAGCAGAACCAGGAGAATGTTGTACACAGAGACTGTTAAACTGTGGTAAAATCGAATGCAATGGACTTTTGTACTAGCAGCAATGCAATGACCCAGGACAATTCTGAGGGATTTATGGAAAAGAACGCTACCCACATTCAGAGGAAGAACTACAGGAGTGGAAACACAGAAGAAGAACAACTGCTTAAACACAGGTTGATGCAGATATAATTGGGGATGTAGACTCAAAAGAACCACACCAATGCAACTATCAATAACATGGAAATAGTTCTTGATAGATGGCACATGTTAAAACCAGTGGAAATGCATGTTGGCTATGGGGGTGTAATGGAGGGTTAACAGAGATGTTAACTATTATTATTTGTGGGTTCACACTGGGGTGAGAGAGACAGGAATGACAGATGAGCAGGACCAAACAAGGTAGGGAGACCAAGTTTATCTTCTAGGAGGTTACAGTTACTGTAAATGGCAGTTAGGCTCTAACAGTCACTCAGCCCACCTAGGCAAGGGCCTATGAAACCAGCAGGCAAAAGGCAAAGGTTTATAACAGTTTAATTGTGGGAAACCATAATAAAGGATGGGAATAAGGGATTCTACACTTACAAGCTAAGGGCAAACCACAGAGTCAAGGGAGGGACTTATCTACACTAATCTAAGACCTAAGCCAGGCAGGGCCCAGAGAATAACAGGACTGGAGTGGGAATCCTCACAGTAGAGTCCAGAGATGTTTTCAGGATGCCAGGAACAAACTCCTCCAGAACTGATGGTCCGAAGCAGCCCAGTAGGGAGAGGAGCCTGCAAGCTGTCCACTAGATCGCAGATCACTTCCTACTACTCAGTGCTGTTGTGCAGGATAGATGTCCTCTGCTTCCAACCTTCACCACACTCCAGGATTCCAGGGAATCAGGCTGCAACTCCACAAGCTCTGAGGTCTCCCAGGGAATCAGTTACTGCCTGTCCCAACCACCATGGAGTCCTTCCCAGAGAGTGCAAGCCACTTCCTGCTTCCCCATGTGGAATTCCCCAACCCTTCCTGCTAAGTCTTCTACATAACAACTAAATAATAATCTTCCTCACAACAGGGGGAAGTAACTTGGGTGGGGGGGGCAAAGGGGAAAGTAAGAACATGAATTATGTAACCATGAAAAATTTTACTAAAAAATAAAAGAAAATTTAAAAAATAATGTTTGAGAATGCAAGAAGAAAAAAAATTATCTGTGAGTGGATTACTCTACTCAGCCAAAGGTATCCACTCGTGACGTATGTAAGGGGGGGGGAATGTTTTGGTTTTTTTTGTTCAATATATTAAAAGGTGGTTGACAGAAGATTGAACTATTATCAATCCTCAATTAAGAATAATCTCAAGTCAAAATTGACTTTTATGGAAGTTTATTTACAATTAAGAAGAGAGAGAGGAAATAAGGAAATAAGAATCTAACCCAGTAGGTAATTTACTACAATCCTCTAATTAATCCAAGTAGCTCTAATTAACCCTCAGCTGAGAGTCAGAGGGCCAGAGGCCCAGCAAAGCTTCATTCACAGAGTATATGAAGGAAGTTCCTTAAGAGAAGTTCAGGAAGATTCAGTCAGTCTTTAAACTCACCATGTCCACAGATCAGAAGAGCTAGAAGATCTCCTTCACCATCTGCCCTCTTCACCAGAAGCTCCCAGCTGACTGAGGACCTTCTCCTTTTAAAGGGGTCACTTATGCATCACTTCCTGTGCTTCCCTCCTAGTTTGTATGTCCAGTCAAAATAGACACTTTTCATAGTACTGCCTGGGGGGCAGTCAGTTGATTCTGATTCATCATCCACTCTAGCACACATGGGTTAGGACCTCCCAGAATTAGAGGTGTTCTCACCTTTAGTGTCAAATCTAAAGATGGTCAGCGCAGACTTAATCTAATTATCACACATAACAGGCAGATTTATAAAGAATGAGATTCATCAACCTATTAACATTGTTGAAAATATTAAAAATTAATATTATGTATTCATTCATCCATGGTTTAGTGTGTACTTTCACTGGCCAAAGCACTTATGGATCATGTTATGAAGGTTATAATAATGTCAAATTCATCTCAGTCTAGGAACATTTGGCCCTCAACATTGACACTATCACTAACACTTCCTGCCCTTCTCATGTCAAACTGGCCTCTGTTTGATGCAATATCTGGAATTATTGAGTCTCTGCAGAGATTTGGTTTGGTGAGAGTGGATACATTTCTCCAGAAGTCTAAATGGTGTACTGAGATGGATCATAGAAGTTTTTGAACATCTCAAGACCCAGGTAAGCTGCTAATGCTCCAGGGATTGAAAGCAGGGAAACTGGTTCCAAAACTTACTTTGTCACTTGAGCTTTAACTCAGGAAGGAGGATGCAGGTGCAGAGTTGCAGGGCAGAATGGTCCCCATAGGCCCTCACTCTCTAACTTTGGTCAACATATTATTTTGACTACCACTACAGAGGCATGAAGATATCATGACTTTCCTTGCCTATCCACAGGGAATGAGGTGAATAATATCCAAGAGGTAAAAATGTTCCATAAATATACCACATTCTGTCTCTCTTTTTCCTTCATCCTATACAGAGTCCTGTCTCATGTCTCACATTAGAATTTCCAGTGTGTGAGGGATTGTTCAAAACTGGAGCATTTATTAGAAAAGGAAAATCTTTAGTTACAGAGAATCTGTCCATAGAGTCATGAATAAAGACCAGCCCCATCATCTTAGACTTCTCTTCTCCTTAAATGTTTTTACATTTTGGATATTGGTCATAGGCTTGGGCAAACTTGGGCTGTCTTCCTCTAGATTATTTGTGATTCTGCTTTGTCAGTTTTCTTTTTCTGCATACCTGAGGGGGAAGGATACTTGTCACTTAAAAAGAGATTATGCTCCTACATATAGAAAGGAAGGGGACCTAGTTATAGGGGGCTTCTTCTCCCTGTTTCTGAAGACTGAATCAAAATTTGATAAGACATCTTTCAGATTTCCTCCAGTCTGGACAGCTGCAGATTCAAGGTAAGTTGTTATTCTGTGTTATATTTCTGATTGGTGAAATGTAGTTATCCATTTTCGTGATCCACTGTCCTTGTGGGCAGGGGTGTGTTTCATTTGGCCTCACCAATTTGGTTAAAGCAAAGACCTGGGTTTGG
>NW_025396260.1:0-2795 GCF_016433145.1 Gracilinanus agilis | reverse complement strand
TCCAGCAATGTTCCTCCAATTGATAATTGAAGATAAAAGTTGGGAGCTCAGAAGAGAGATACTGGTTGGAGATATCAAAATGGGGAGTCTTTTATGTAGAAATAATCACCAAAGCCACTATTTTTAAGTTGTGGACAAGCAATTGGCTTAGCACACTATAGCTCAGAACTTCCAAGTTCAAGGGATTCACCAATTTCAGCCTCCTCCAGCTGTCACTTTTTCAAGGTGATATAGGACTTGGAGCAGCAGAGCTGGGATTTCAGACCAGGTCCTCTCTGACTCCAAATTCAGTACTCTTACCATAGCACAGAAGACAGAAATGTGCTGAATACTTATCTAAGGACTTCAGGAAGAGAGTGATTAGCCATCAAATAGAACAAGGAATAATTACAAGGGTAGGAGAACCAGGGGGCTGTGGTATTTCAGAAGCCAAGAGTTTCTCAATGGGGAGGGTGGCACATTGGAAAACGCAACAGATGTCACCCCTAGATAGTCTTTTGTGCTTTTTTGGACCTGTTTGAAAGAGATAAAGATGATGGGAAGTGATGATTGACACCTTGGATTGTTGTTTTTTACCTAAAAAAATGATTGCTGCTTTCCTTAGATAACCCCTATTGCTCTTTAAAAATCCTAAGATTGTAACAATAATATCTGACATGAAGCTTCCAAAATTGTTGAACTGCAAGGGAAAAAAAGAAAAACAACTTCAAGTAAAGTGAAAATTATCTCCCCTTCCTCCCTCCAAGTAGTTTGTAGACAAAATCTTCACATATAAGAATCTTAGATTTGAAAGTAATGTTCATATCCCACTCTCACTTATGAACTATATTATCCTCACAACCCTCTGGACCTCTCTTTCCTCATCTGTAAAGTGTAATAACATTTATTTCACCTGATTCAAAGAACTATTGTGAGGAGCAAATGAAATAATGTATGACATATTTTGAAGGTACAAAAGACTTTTTTGAAATATTATTATTATGATGAGCTATTATAATATAATGCAACATTATAATATGATTACATTATAATAATAATGAAAGTTAGCATCTTTTTTGTGCTTATCTCCATTGATCCTCATCACAACTCCATAATGTAGTTGCTATCATTATCATCTCCATTTTAAATTCAAGGAAACAGGTCAAGGGAGTTTTAGTGACTTGTTTAGGATTTCAGAGTTAGTAAGAATCAAGGGGCTGAATTTGAACCTAAGATTCTTCAGTTACTAAACCAGCACTCTATCCATTATACTAAGTATAAAATATATAAATTATGAAAACTAGGACAATCTAAAAACAAAGGGATTTTTTTAACCTTTACCTTCCATCTTAGACTCAATACTATATATTGGTTCTAAGGCAGAAGATCAGTAAGTTCTGGGCAATGAGGGTTAAGTGACTTGTCCAGAGTCACAGAGCTAGGAAGTGACTGAAGCCAGATTTGAAACAAGGGCCTTTTCTAAACTTGAACCTCGTTCTGTTTTGCTCACACATTACCAGCCTTCACATTTGCTGGTGCAGTTCAACTGTGTTGTAGTTTTAAGTTTATCATTCAACTTTCTTCCCCCAAAACTTTTTTTTCCTATATCCCCAATGTCCTTTTCCTTTATTCTCCTCCTTAAGGATTGGTGATAGCTGTATTTGACTACATTATAGCTGTTGCAAGATACTCCCTTGCCTTCTATTCTCTAGCCAAAACACCAAGCAGAAAGATAATAGGTGGGATACACAGCCTGCATGCCAATGGAGAAGTGAGGAGAGATCTATTAGAATTTCCTTTCATAATCTTGGCGACGATCATTCACAAACAATTTTTCCTGTACTTTGCTTCCCAAAAACTTGCCTTCCTTTTCATTTTCACACACTTCATCTCCCAGCCAAGCCTCCAAATTTAGTCTAGAGCCCCTGTGACAGCTAAAACCCAAAGGGTGAACTTAACTTACAAGGCAGTTGCAGATGTTGAGCACAACTATCTCATAATTGTATAGATTATCTTGGAGCAAAGGAATGACTTTCCACTTAAAATAGGGAGCACAGATATTCAGGGTATATTTACATGCCTGTGAGACAGAGAGTGAAAAAGCCAGTGAGATATTCCATTATGTATTCACAGTCCCCTCTAAATGTATTCCCCCCTCCACCATTCTGCTCTTCCTTTCATTGAATAAAATCAGCAGTTTCTAACTCTTGGAAGAACTCTCTTAAAAGAACCAACAAGGGGGCAGCTGGGTAGCTCAGTGGAGTGAGAGTCAGGCCTAGAGACAGGAGGTCCTAGGTTCAAACCCGGCCTCAGCCACTTCCCAGCTGTGTGACCCTGGGCAAGTCACTTGACCCCCATTGCTCACCCTTACCAATCTTCCACCTATGAGACAATACACCAAAGTACAAGGGTTTAAAAAAAAAAAAGAACCAACAAAAATGACTCATTAGGAGCCTCTAGGCCTTTTTAGAATTAATGCAGGTTGGGTATGGTGGTGCCCAATGGCTACTTGGGAGGCTAAGATTGGTGAATCTCTTGGACTTGGGAGCTGAACTGGAATCTGCTAAGCCAATTGGTTGTCCACAACTAAATTTAGTATTAAAATAGTAAGCCCCCAGGAATAGGGAAGAAGGACATGGGGTTTGGGCACCAAGTTGTTCACAGATGGCTTATATTGGAAAACCAGAGCAGGTCAAAACTCTCTGGCTGGTTAGTAGTGGGATTAAGCCTGTGAGTGGTTACTGCACTTGCAGCCTAAATGAGATCCGGAGAACTAGACTCAAAATAAACAAACAAAAGAAGCCCTATAATCATTC
>NW_025396259.1:0-1008 GCF_016433145.1 Gracilinanus agilis | reverse complement strand
CATTCCTCAATTTAAGGGCATACCCTCATTTTCCAGTTTTTTGCCACTACAAAGAGTGCAAATATGAATATTTTTATACATGTCTTTTTCCTTATGATCTCTTTGGGATATAAACCCAGCAGTGGTATGCTGGATCAAAGAGGAGGCAGTCTTTTAATGCCCTTTAGGCATAGTTCCAAATTGCCATTCAGAATGGTTGAATCAATTCACAACTCCACCAGCAATGCATTAATGTCCTTATTTTGCCACATCCCCTCCAACATTTATTACTTAACTTTGCTGTCATGTTAGCCAATCTACTAGGTGTGAGGTGGTACCTGAGAGTTGTTTTGATTTGCATTTCTCTATAAGACATTTAGAACACTTTTTCATGTGCTTATTGATAGTTTTTATTTCTTTATCTGAAAATTGCCTATTCATGTCCTTTGCCCATTTATAAATTGGGGAATGGCTTGATTTTTTTTTACAATTTGAGTAATTAGACCTTTGTTTTATGGATGAGTTCATCCCATTCACATTCAGAGTTATGATTACCATTTGTGTATTCCACAACTTCTTGATTTCCTTTCCTAGTTCTGCCCTTTCTTCTGTCCTTCTACACCATTAGTTTCATTTTATTCATTTCCCCTAATCTCCCCACTTATTTTACTTCCCTTTCTGTCCCCTCCCTTTTCCCCTCTTTTTTTAGGGTCTATTAAATTCTTTCCTCCTCTTTGCCTCTTATTTTACTCCCTGACCCAGTACCACCCCCACCCCCCCTTACTTTTCCCCTCTCAACTTCCTTATAGGGTGAAATAGTATTCAATACTACAGTGGATCTAGATGCTCTTCCCTCTCAGAAATGATTCCACTGAATAAGCTTTGAGTATTACCTATAAGCACTCTCTTCCTCTCCTTCTCATAATAGTATTTTCCCCTCCCATTCCCATGTGCCTATTTGTGTGGTATAGATTATCCTAATTTTCTTATTTGTTCAAGTTTCTCTTGGTGCCATCTTTTATTCCCCCC
>NW_025396258.1:0-2840 GCF_016433145.1 Gracilinanus agilis | reverse complement strand
TCTCTCTCTCTCTCTCTCTCTCTTATTGAAGTCTAGAGTCTGGACCTTTCTCCAAAAAGCAGAAATTCTTCTCATTGTGGGTCCCTGAAACTCCACTGAAGGCAAGTAACCTCTGCCTCATATTATGATGAAAATAGCCTATTATGTTTCAGTGAGAATGGGGGAAGGGGAGTTGTATGGTTATACTATTAGCAAGAATGAACACATTAAATAATAAAATGTTAATTAAAACAACTCTGAGATTTTACTTCCCTCCTCCAATCACATTGGGAAAAGTAATTAAAAATGGAAGCAATCAATGTTGGAGGGACTACAGAAAGTAGGGCACATGAATTCTATGTTAATGACATTGTGAATTGGTTTGATCATTTTGGAAAGAAATTTGGAATAAGCAAATAACATCACTACACTATCCACTCCTTTTGATTCCATTACTGGTCGTATACCTAAAGGAGGTCAATAAGATAAGGGTCATCTAAACAACAAACTATACTTTGCAGCAGTCTTTGTGATCTCCAAAAGCTGGATACAAAATAGGGAATGGCTGAACAAATTTTAATTTGCAAATTGTAATGGAATATTATGGCACTGTAAGAAATGAAAAAGGTGACAAATTCAGATAACTACAGGAGGATTTGTGTAGTGATACAGAGGGAAAAAACTGGAAGCAAAAGAACAATATATATATATATATTTATAAAAACTACAATTCAAAATTACAATGATAAGTTGTACTGAAGAATATTGGTCCTAGGGAAACCATAAGGAACATAATTTTCCTTTCTCAATAATGTAGTATAGACTATTATGGAATATGATATATACTGTTAGATTCAGTTTTTATGTTAGACCTTTGCAAAATTTTTGGTTTTGTTACAAGGAAGGGTTCGAGAGAAGTTATTAGGGGAAATACCTATTACAAAAACAAAAGATAACATTAAAACTATTTTAAAGAGGGGAATAGAATGAACTAGTTTAATTCTCCCATCTTAAATAAATTCTCATTTACGTCATTATTAAACTCCCTTATTTATAAAGATGGGTGACTATGGATATGGAATACTGTATACAGTGTCAGACTAGCAATAGAACTTGAGTTTCTAATATCCAAATTGGAGCCTACAATTATAACAGAGGAACCATTTAGGACCTGAGTTGATACTGTGTATTGGTTCCAAGGCAGAAGAGTGATAAGGGCTAGGTAGTGGGATTTAAGTGACTTGCCCAGGGTCACATAGCTATGAAGTATCTGAGACCAAATTTGAACCCAGGACCTCCCATCTCTGGGCCTGGCTCTCAATCCACTGAACCACCTTGCTGCTCCCCTTTCATTGCTTCCTAGCTATCTTGCTTTGCAACATGATAAACGTGGAAATATATATGTATATATATATATAATATCATAGCACATGTTTGACCTATGTTATATTATCTGCCATCTTGCGGAGGGGGAGAGGTGGGAGGGAGACAGAGAACATGGATCACAAAAATTAGAGATTTTTAAAGTGATGACCCCATACACCAGGCCCTTCAAAATATTTTTTAGGCCTTTTTCATGACCATTAGAACAAATTATTCTCATCCACCCATTCCACTAGGGAAAGTCTTCACATGCCTGGGATAGACATCTCCCTAACTCACTGGGTCTGAGAGCTATAGGTCTTCCTCAACCTGGTTTAGCCTGTCTGCCAAAAAGATGATTTTACCACAATGGGACCTCTGTATATGCCAGAGTTTCTTGGAGCCACAGGTGAGAGTTGGGTAAAAGGTGGGAACCAAAGAGGTAGATGAGCAGTCCTAAGAGGACTCAGCAAGCAAGCCTTCACAGCACAGGTGCTAGTCTGCCGTGAACATCCCGTATTTTAAATCCCAACTATATACCAGCTTCTATGGGAAGCCTTCCCCAATCTCTCTTAATCCCAATGCTTTTGCTTTGCCTCTGCTTGCATGTAGTCTCTTCCCTTAAACTGTAAGCTCCTTGAGGGCAGGGACCGTCTTTTGCCTTTTTGCATAATAGTGCCTGACACAAGTGCACTTAATATCATCCTATTGCCGGAGTGATGTTGGAGAATAATGCAAGATACGATTTGCTAAGGAGATCCTGTATCATTCAGACCCAGAAAACTGGACAGAAAAGTTTGGTAAAAAAGTTCCTGAGCAAAGCGCCACAATCCAACAGTGTGAAGTGAGTTGGAAGGCAAAAGAACTAGGTCCTGATCTTAGTTCTGCCACTTATTAGCCATGGAACAGTAAACAAGTTTCTTAATCATTTTAAGACTCAGTTACCTAATCTATAAATAGGTATAGTAATATCTATTCTTCCTGATCTACAGACTTGATGTGAGGATTAAATGAGATCATAGGAGCATATATTTTAAGCTGGAAGATCATCTATCCCAAACCCCTTATTTTACAGATAAAGAAATTGAGGCATGGAAAAGGCCAGGGTCTCACTAATGTCATACAAATGAAAGTGTAGAAAAGCCAGAACCTGAAACCAAGTCCTCTGACAGCAAACACAGTACTTATTCCCCTGTGTCCAATTCTTTGTGACCCTTTTGGGTATTTATTTAATTAATTAATTTAAAGAGATTTTTCCATGGTTACATAATTCACGTTCTTTCCCTTCACATTTCTGGAGCTGACAAGCAATTGGGAGTTTTCTTTTCTTTTCTTTTCTTTTCAAACCCTTACCTTCCGCCTTCCAAGGCAGAAGAGAGATAAGAGTTAGGCAAAGTGACTTGCCCAGAGTAACACAGCTAGGAAGTGTCTGAGGACAGATTTGAACCCAGGACCTCCCATCTCTGGACCTGGCTCTCAATCCACTGAGCCACTCAGCT
>NW_025396257.1:0-1474 GCF_016433145.1 Gracilinanus agilis | reverse complement strand
CAGCAGATACCACAATTTGTTCAGCCATTCCTCAATTTAAGGGCATATCATCATTTTCCAGTTTTTTGCCACTACAAAGAGTGCAAATATGAATATTTTTATACATGTCTTTTTCCTTATGATCTCTTTAGGATATAAACCCAGCAGTGGTATGGCTGGATTAAAGAGCAGGCAGTCTTTTAATGCCCTTTACGCATAGTTCCAAATTGCCATTCAGAATGGTTGGATCAATTCACAACTCCACCAGCAGTGCATTAATGTCCCTATTTTGCCACATCCCCTCCAACATTTATTACTTAACTTTGCTGTCATGTTAGCCAGTTAGGTGTGAGGTGGTAACTGAGAGTTGTTTTGATTTGCATTTCTCTATAAGACATTTAGAACACTTTTTCATGTGTTTATTGATAGTTTTTATTTCTTTATCTGAAAATTGCCTATTCATGTCCTTTGCCCATTTATAAATTGGGGAATGGCTTGATTGTTTTTTTTACAATTTGAATAATTAGACCTCTGTTTTATGGACCAGTTCATCCCATTCACATTCAGTTATGATTACCATTTGTGTATTCCACAACATCTTGATTTCCTTTCCTAGTTCTTCCCTTTATTCTGTCCTTCTACACCATTAGTTTCATTTGATTCATTTCCCCTAATCCCCCCACTTATTTTACTTCCCTTTCTGTCCCCTCTCTTTTTATTCCCCTCTTTTTTTTTAGAGTCTATTAAATTCTCTCCTCTTTCTCTTTACCTCTTATTTTACTCCCTGTCCCAGGACACACACACACCCCCCCCTCAGTTTTCCCCTCTCATGTTCCTTATAGGGTGAAATAGTATTCAATACTCTAGTGGATCTAGATGCTCTTCCCTCTCAGAAATGATTCCACTGAGTAAGATTTGAGTATTGGGTAGCTGGGTAGCTCAATGGAGTGAGAGTCAGGCCTAGAGACAGGAGGTCCTAAGTTCAAACCCGACCTCAGCCACTTCCCAGCTGTGTGACCCTGGGCAAGTCACTTGACCCCCATTGCCCACCCTTACCACTCTTCCACCTATGAGATAATACACCGAAGTACAAGGGTTTAAAAAAAAAAAAAGATTTGAGTATTACCTATAAGCAGTCTCTTCCTCTCCTTCTTATAATAGTATTTACCCTCCCCTTCCCATGTGCCTATTTGTGTGGTATAGATTATCCTAATTTTCTTATTTGTTCAAGTTTCTCTTGGTGCCATCTTTTATTCCCCCCCCATCCCCACTTTTTCTTTTTTTGCATATTAAACCACTTAATACCCCTATATCTTCCTATGAATAATTCTTCTAACTACTTTAATAGTGAATACAATTTTTTTGAGTTACAAATAACATTTTTCCATATAGGAATATAAACAATTTGACCTCATTGAAGCCCTTAAAGAATAAGAAAGAAATATAGAAAGGGAGAAAAAAGAAAATAAGAGTTGATGATTACTTTTATGGAAAG
>NW_025396256.1:0-5689 GCF_016433145.1 Gracilinanus agilis | reverse complement strand
ATTAATTTGACTATGGTGCAGCAATGATTTCTAAGAATAGATCTTTATATGAGAATGATTTCTAACTTAAAGAAAATCAAATAAAACAATCCAATGAAATCTTTTCTGCATGAGGGGAAAATCCTCATATCCACTCATAAGGATTAGATTTTAATGTTAGCAGTAGCTTCGAGATAATCTCGCTCTCCCACATCACATTTCAGGAACTAATTATAGCTCTCTCTTTCTCACTGACCTGAATTATTTTGGTATGGGTATAAAAACTTGTCTAATTCTTTGTGGGTATAAAAGAAAGTGCTTTCTTTTCTACAGTGCTCAGGGTCCTTCTGGTTTTGACCAGACATCTGGTTTTTTTTTGAGACTGTCTCTCCCACCTGCCCCCACCCCCCAAATAAATCTATCTTTCTTCATAGCTTTGAGACTTTATCATTTGTGTACCTGTGGTTAGAAATTACACAACAGTGTGAATTCTGGGAAATTTTTTTGCTCTTAAATTTCAATTGGTAAGATTTGCCATTTGAGGTACAAGCTTTTTGGACTGCAACTAATATTTTGAATCTTGAGTTCAGGTATAATTGTCTAATAGATCTTTGATCATGAAGTCAGTAATCTACCTACCTCTTCAGAGAAAAGCCACCAGTTACTCAGAAGGAATGTGACTCTTCCCTAAAGTCAAATCGTTTTGAATCCCTCTATGCACTAAGGATAATGTCTGAAGGACTCATGTTAATATGGTTATACTCTTGTATGTGCTTTTTCTTTGATGGAAAATTTGTATAATCAGAGCAAATGGACAAGGAAAAATGTAGGAGCATAATGCAGTTTGTAAGATGTGACTTTTCTGTCTCATGTGAGGTCATCCTTTATCCCACACAACCAAGTGAATCAGTCATTGGACTGTCTGTTCATGCTACTCATGTATAAGAGTGTAAAAAGGGAAAAAGAGGGGGTTTGGTTTAAAGGTGTGTTTGCCTAGAATTGAATAAATATCAATTCTAAAATGATTTTAGTAATTTATTTATAAAGCATAGAAGAGAGAGATGAGAAGAGGGTAGAGTAAGAGATATAGCTTAAAGAACTAGATTTGTATTCAAGTCTGGCTTTTACTCCAGCAGACCTCCAGAGGCCCAACCAGAGAGCCTAAAAAAAGTCAATAACAAGAGTTTTAGCCATGAGGGCTCCTAATCAAGGGAACCTCCAGAGGCTAGTACCTCCAGTGAGCTAAAGGAGTCAGCCTTTTTCACTCATCATGTGTAGTTCTAAAGGAAAGATTTAAGAACAATCTCACCAAGTTCAAGGTCCCAGCCAGCGCTTCTCCAGGTCCAGTCTCAGGCTGAAGAGAGCTGAACTGATTGAACTCAAGTTGTCACTCCCTTCCTGTGACTTCCTCTTAGTTTACATGTCCAATTACAACAGAAGTATTTCTTAGGACTGTCCAGCCCAGCAAAAAACCAGCGGTTAGTGAGTTAATACAAGTTTCTAAAGTTCTCAGCAAGAAAATACCTGGCCTGAGTTTGTTTCCAAACTCCTACAGACCAAAGAAACAGTGAAACACAAAGAAATTAAGGCAATGACATATTAGCACAGAATCACCCTACCAGAACTATATTCTTAGTGATCCTATAACAGAAAGAACACCATGGGAACAAAACTTGGACCAGACTGATATTATTGTATCTTATTGGATGTAATCAACTACCGTAACTATCTCCTTGATTGATGATGGGAATTAATAGTATAATGTAACTATATACATAATATAATTAGTTAAAATATAATTAACTATTATGCTTAGCTAGGAATTGATGTACTTGTACCTTAAGCATGGCTGAAAATTGAATGTAGAACTTCCTGCCCTACAGGAATGGAGCTTGTTTCAGCCCTAACTGCTCAAAATCCCTCCAATTGCCTGTTCTCCTACCCTTTGATGGTAGGGAATAATCCATAGAATTCACTGGTTGAGGCAATGGGGTTTATTGATAAACTGGGAAGGAACAAGACAATGGGAAGAAGGCTTGGAAATACTAAAATCTGTTGTTAAGGATTGTCTGGCTAGGGCAGGGTTCCAGCCAAAGCTCCTTCAAGTCCAAGCCATGAACAAGAGGAGCTCTTTCAGGTCCAAGACACTAACAAGAAGAGAGCTGAACTCACTGAACTCTCTTTTAAAAGGGCTTCTTTTGCATCACTTCTTGTGCCTTCCTCTTAGTTTACATGTCTAATTGTAACAGACGTTTTGTTTAGGACTGCATAGGAGGCAGTCAGTAAATTTTGATTGGTCACTCACTCTAGCACACTTGGGACACAGACCTCCCAACTTGTGAATTAGGGATATTCTCACCTTTGGCGAATAGATTAAGGATGGGCAGGACAGATTTAATTAAAAGATGGTTGCCAGAGCATTGAATTATTATCAGTCTTCAATTAAGAATAATCTCAAGTCAAAATTGACTTTTATGGAAGTTTATTTACAATTAGGAAGGTTGAAGGTAGGGAAATTGAGAGAGAGAAACTCTGGCCCGGACCAGAGGCCCACACCAGATTAAGAATTTAGAGGCCCAGCAAAGGGGCACAGAGGTTAATTAAACAAGGCTTCTAGCCACAAGGCCTTTTACAATTAGAGAGGCAAGAGAGACCTCCCTGAGGATAGAGCCTCCAGAAACACCAAGGGAAGAGAGAAAGTGAGTCAGCCTAACTTACCCACATGACAATTCAAAGAGAAGCAGTCAGAGGTCCCACCAGAGTCTCAGCATTCCAACACTCCTCCATGATCCAGAAGAGGTCCTCACCAGATGCTCTCTTCCACCAAAGACCTCAGCTGAATGAGGATCTTCTCCTTTTAAAGGGGTCACTTATGAGTCACTTCCTGTTCCTCACTCCTAATTTGCATGTCCAATCACAATAGAAAATTCTCATAGACCACCTAGGGGGCGGATCAGTTGATTCTGATTCATTCCTCACTCTAGCACTGGGTTATGGACCTGCCAGAATTAGAGGTGTTCTCACCTTTGGTGATTAAATCTAAAGATGGGCAGTGTAGACTTAATCTAATTATCACAATAGGAATCCAAAACAAGAAGATGCCAGCATTTTCCCCCTTCTCCCCAGAACCTCCTGCTCCAGACACTCACCCAGCAAGCCAAAACAGGATGTGAGAAAAGAATCTCTCCACACACCAAAGCAGAAGAACTCCTTCAGATCAGTTCACCAAGGAAGAAGAGCCCCTGAGTCCTATGGCTGGCCTTTTATGCCCCCTTTTCTACATCCCTTCCTGTCTCTCCCCCTCTTCAGAGAAACCCATCACAGTCTTTGAAATTGCCTAATACTTCCCAGGGGGGCAGTGTTTGTGGGATCTACCTTTGCTCCTCTGAGAGTGTAAACTCTTATGAAAGGATTCACAGGTTTCTCATTGAGCTAAAAAGGTGGAGCTCTCTAAGTACTTGATTGAGTTAAGATAAAGAAATTTCCTTTCACATAGGGAATCTAAAGATATAAACTCAGAAAAAGTAAATGACTTAAAAAACATCTACAGGAAATAACCTCAAAGAAAAATGCACAACAAAAATTCTTTAAAAAAATTTTCAAAATATTTTTCCATCTTTATATGATTTATTTTCTTTCCTCCCCTCTCCTAAAGCCTACAAACAATTCCACGGGAGTATACAAATGTTATCACTTGATACCTATTTTCCAAATTATTCATTTTTGCAATAGAGCAATCCTTTTAGAACCAAAACCACAAATCATATAATGATATAAACAATTGGTGGCATACCATTCTCTTTTCTGTTTCTACTGTCACAGTTCTTTCTCATAAATCCCTCAGGATTGTCCTGGATCACTGCATTGCTATTAGAAGTAAAGTCCATTACATTGGATCCTTCCACAATGTTTCACTTTCTGTGTACAATGTTTTCTTTGTTCTGCTCATTTTACCATCATATATCACAATTGGTTCAGCCATTTCCCCATCAACGTACCCTGCCTCATTTTACAATTTTTTTTCACTACAAAGAATGTGGCCAAGAATATTTTTGTACAACCCTTCTTTTATTACCTCATTCAGTTACAAACCAAGTGGTGGTGTTGCTGGATAAAAATGAAAACATTCTTTTTTTTTTTTTTTAAACCCTTACCTTCCATCTTGGAGTCAATACTGTGTATTGGCTCCAAAGTAGAAGAGTGGCAAGGGTAGGCAATGGGAATCAAGTGACTTGCCCAGGGGCACATAGCTGGGAAGTGTCTGAGGTCAGATTTGAACCTAGGACCTCCTGTCTCTGGGGCTGGCTCTCAATCCACTGTCCCCCTAAGCATTCTTTTAAAGGCCTTCGGGCATAATTCCAAAATGTCTTCAACAATAATTCTTAGGCTAAAGAAAGGTTTTGAGAAGAGAAAAAAATGATTTTTATAATAAAATAAAAATGATATAGGAACAATTGGGGAAAAATTAGAGCACTTCAAGAAAATTATGAAATGAGAATGAACAATTTGGTGAAAGAGACACAAAAAGGAACTAAATAAAATAACACCTTAAAAAATCACATTGGCTTAGTGGTACAAAAACTCACCAAGAAAATAATTTTCTAAGTAATTAAAATTGGCCAAGTTGGAGTTTATGCTCCCATTAAATATTGAGAAACAAATTAAATGAAGGCTAAAAAAATAAGAGTGAAATATACTGTAGTAAAAGCAACTGACAAGAGAAAGAGAAAGGATTTAATAATTATTAGTCAAACTTCAGGCTATGATAAAATATAACTTAGATACTATATTTCAAGAAATAACAAAGAAAAAACTGCCCAGATGCCTTAGAATTAGACTACAAAGTAGAACTATAAAGAATGCTCTCTTTACCTCCTGAAAAAGATAATGAAGTGAATATTAGGAATATTCCCAGGAATATTAGAGCCAAATTCCAGCATTCTCAGGGTGAAAGGACACCATCGATAAAATACTCAAGCACACACTTGAGTAGGTAGGGGAGGCAATGTGATTTATCACTTGTTTATATGGGCATATGATTTGGGGATTTGGTTTTAAAAGATTACATTATTACAAAAATGAATAATATAGAAATAGGTTTTGAGTAATAATATATGTATAACCCAGTGGAATTGCTTGTCAACTCCAGGATGGGGGAGGTGAGAGAGACAACATAAAGTACGTAACCATAGGGGAAAATTTTTTTTAAAGAACAAAGTAGGAATTTGATAAGAAATATATGTGATATCAAAACTAAAAGCACCAATGAAACAAACTAAAAATAACTACAGAGACTATAAAATACTTGGGACTCTACTTGCCAAAACACCCATAGGATCAATATGAACATAATTACAAAATACTATGTTGAAATATCATTTGGGGAGTGTGGAGAAGAGCCAAGATGCGCTGAAATTGCTCTGACAATCCTTCCAAATCAATCTTTAAAATGATATCACAAAATGACAGGAGTTCAAAACCAATAGCAAGACTGAGTGAGTTTTGTCAGCTCTCTCATGGAATGCAACTTGAAAGATAAGCAGAGACTCAACTTTCACAGGATTTTCAAGGGATAAGGGGGAACTGGAAGCAAAAGTGTGTACAGAGGAATGCTGGCTCACTGCTCCCTCCCAACCCCCAATTACTGTGCCAGATTCTCAGTCTAGGCATATATGCCAACTTCAAGATCCCAGGACCTTGCCTATACCAC
>NW_025396255.1:0-5879 GCF_016433145.1 Gracilinanus agilis | reverse complement strand
ATTAATTTGACTATGGTGCAGCAATGATTTCTAAGAATAGATCTTTATATGAGAATGATTTCTAACTTAAAGAAAATCAAATAAAACAATCCAATGAAATCTTTTCTGCATGAGGGGAAAATCCTCATATCCACTCATAAGGATTAGATTTTAATGTTAGCAGTAGCTTCGAGATAATCTCGCTCTCCCACATCACATTTCAGGAACTAATTATAGCTCTCTCTTTCTCACTGACCTGAATTATTTTGGTATGGGTATAAAAACTTGTCTAATTCTTTGTGGGTATAAAAGAAAGTGCTTTCTTTTCTACAGTGCTCAGGGTCCTTCTGGTTTTGACCAGACATCTGGTTTTTTTTTGAGACTGTCTCTCCCACCTGCCCCCACCCCCCAAATAAATCTATCTTTCTTCATAGCTTTGAGACTTTATCATTTGTGTACCTGTGGTTAGAAATTACACAACAGTGTGAATTCTGGGAAATTTTTTTGCTCTTAAATTTCAATTGGTAAGATTTGCCATTTGAGGTACAAGCTTTTTGGACTGCAACTAATATTTTGAATCTTGAGTTCAGGTATAATTGTCTAATAGATCTTTGATCATGAAGTCAGTAATCTACCTACCTCTTCAGAGAAAAGCCACCAATTACTCAGAAGGAATGTGATCCCAAAAGCTTACAGGTTGAACTCATTAGGCAGAAGTCAAGGGAATGATTCTCAGCACATGTGAGAGTAGGGTCTCTCTTTGATTCAGGATCTCCACTTTGTAATTTTCTTTTAAATAGGAATGTTTTCCACCTCATCATTCCTGTCTAGCTGTAAAGTAGAATTATTACTGCCCTTTTGACACCTCTGACTCTTCCCTAAAGTCAAATCGTTTTGAATCCCTCTATGCACTAAGGATAATGTCTGAAGGACTCATGTTAATATGGTTATACTCTTGTATGTGCTTTTTCTTTGATGGAAAATTTGTATAATCAGAGCAAATGGACAAGGAAAAATGTAGGAGCATAATGCAGTTTGTAAGATGTGACTTTTCTGTCTCATGTGAGGTCATCCTTTATCCCACACAACCAAGTGAATCAGTCATTGGACTGTCTGTTCATGCTACTCATGTATAAGAGTGTAAAAAGGGAAAAAGAGGGGTTTTGGTTTAAAGGTGTGTTTGCCTAGAATTGAATAAATATCAATTCTAAAATGATTTTAGTAATTTATTTATAAAGCATAGAAGAGAGAGATGAGAAGAGGGTAGAGTAAGAGATATAGCTTAAAGAACTAGATTTGTATTCAAGTCTGGCTTTTACTCCAGCAGACCTCCAGAGGCCCAACCAGAGAGCCTAAAAAAAGTCAATAACAAGAGTTTTAGCCATGAGGGCTCCTAATCAAGGGAACCTCCAGAGGCTAGTACCTCCAGTGAGCTAAAGGAGTCAGCCTTTTTCACTCATCATGTGTAGTTCTAAAGGAAAGATTTAAGAACAATCTCACCAAGTTCAAGGTCCCAGCCAGTGCTTCTCCAGGTCCAGTCTCAGGCTGAAGAGAGCTGAACTGATTGAACTCAAGTTGTCACTCCCTTCCTGTGCCTTCAACTTAGTTTACATGTCCAATTACAACAAAAGTATCTCTTAGGACTGTCCAGCCCAGCAAAAAACCAGCGGTTAGTGAGTTAATACAAGTTTCTAAAGTTCTCAGCAAGAAAATACCTGGCCTGAGTTTGTTTCCAAAGTCCTACAGACCAAAGAAACAGTGAAACACAAAGAAATTAAGGCAATGACATGTTAGCACAGAATCACCCTACCAGAACTGTATTCTTAGTGATCCTATAACAGAAAGAACACCATGGGAACAAAACTTGGACCAGACTGATATTATTGTATCTTATTGGATGTAATCAACTACCGTAACTATCTCCTTGATTGATGATGGGAATTAATAGTATAATGTAACTATATACATAATATAATTAGTTAAAATATAATTAACTATTATGCTTAGCTAGGAACTGATGTACTTGTATCTTAAGCATGGCTGAAAATTGAATGTAGAACTTCCTGCCCTACAGGAATGGAGCTTGTTTCAGCCCTAACTGCTCAAAATCCATCCAATTGCCTGTTCTCCTACCCTTTGATGGTAGGGAATAATCCATAGAATTCACTGGTTGAGGCAATGGGGTTTATTGATAAACTGGGAAGGAACAGGACAATGGGAAGAAGGCTTGGAAATACTAAAATCTGTTGTTAAGGATTGTCTGGCTAAGGCAGGATCCCAGCCAAAGCTCCTTCAAGTCCAAGCCATGAACAAGAGGAGCTCTTTCAGGTCCAAGACACTAACAAGAAGAGAGCTGAACTCACTGAACTCTCTTTTAAAAGGGCTTCTTTTGCATCACTTCTTGTGCCTTCCTCTTAGTTTACATGTCTAATTGTAACAGACGTTTTGTTTAGGACTGCATAGGAGGCAGTCAGTAAATTTTGATTGGTCACTCACTCTAGCACACTTGGGACACAGACCTCCCAACTTGTGAATTAGGGATATTCTCACCTTTGGCGAATAGATTAAGGATGGGCAGGACAGATTTAATTAAAAGATGGTTGCCAGAGCATTGAATTATTAGCAATCTTCAATTAAGAATAATCTCGAAGTCAAAATTGACTTTTATGGAAGTTTATTTACAATTAGGAAGGTTGAAGGTAGGGAAATTGAGAGAGAGAAACTCTGTCCCAGACCAGAGGCCCACACCAGATTAAGAATTTAGAGGCCCAGCAAAGGGGCACAGAGGTTAATTAAACAAGGCTTCTAGCCACTAGGCCTTTTACAATTAGAGAGGCAAGAGAGACCTCCCTGAGGATAGAGCCTCCAGAAACACCAAGGGAAGAGAGAAAGTGAGTCAGCCTAACTTACCCACATGACAATTCAAAGAGAAGCAGTCAGAGGTCCCACCAGAGTCTCAGCATTCCAACACTCCTCCATGATCCAGAAGAGGTCCTCACCAGATGTTCTCTTCCACCAAAGACCTCAGCTGAATGAGGATCTTCTCCTTTTAAAGGGGTCACTTATGAGTCACTTCCTGTTCCTCACTCCTAATTTGCATGTCCAATCACAATAGAAAATTCTCATAGACCACCTAGGGGGCGGATCAGTTGATTCTGATTCATTCCTCACTCTAGCACTGGGTTATGGACCTGCCAGAATTAGAGGTGTTCTCACCTTTGGTGATTAAATCTAAAGATGGGCAGTGTAGACTTAATCTAATTATCACAATAGGAATCCAAAACAAGAAGATGCCAGCATTTTCCCCCTTCTCCCCAGAACCTCCTGCTCCAGACACTCACCCAGCAAGCCAAAACAGGATGTGAGAAAAGAATCTCTCCACACACCAAAGCAGAAGAACTCCTTCAGATCAGTTCACCAAGGAAGAAGAGCCCCTGAGTCCTATGGCTGGCCTTTTATGCCCCCTTTTCTACATCCCTTCCTGTCTCTCCCCCTCTTCAGAGAAACCCATCACAGTCTTTGAAATTGCCTAATACTTCCCAGGGGGGCAGTGTTTGTGGGATCTACCTTTGCTCCTCTGAGAGTGTAAACTCTTATGAAAGGATTCACAGGTTTCTCATTGAGCTAAAAAGGTGGAGCTCTCTAAGTACTTGATTGAGTTAAGATAAAGAAATTTCCTTTCACATAGGGAATCTAAAGATATAAACTCAGAAAAAGTAAATGACTTAAAAAACATCTACAGGAAATAACCTCAAAGAAAAATGCACAACAAAAATTCTTTAAAAAAATTTTCAAAATATTTTTCCATCTTTATATGATTTATTTTCTTTCCTCCCCTCTCCTAAAGCCTACAAACAATTCCACGGGAGTATACAAATGTTATCACTTGATACCTATTTTCCAAATTATTCATTTTTGCAATAGAGCAATCCTTTAGAACCAAAACCACAAATCATATAATGATATAAACAATTGGTGGCATACCATTCTCTTTTCTGTTTCTACTGTCACAGTTCTTTCTCATAAATCCCTCAGGATTGTCCTGGATCACTGCATTGCTATTAGAAGTAAAGTCCATTACATTGGATCCTTCCACAATGTTTCACTTTCTGTGTACAATGTTTTCTTTGTTCTGCTCATTTTACCATCATATATCACAATTGGTTCAGCCATTTCCCCATCAACGTACCCTGCCTCATTTTACAATTTTTTTTCACTACAAAGAATGTGGCCAAGAATATTTTTGTACAACCCTTCTTTTATTACCTCATTCAGTTACAAACCAAGTGGTGGTGTTGCTGGATAAAAATGAAAACATTCTTTTTTTTTTTTTTAAACCCTTACCTTCCATCTTGGAGTCAATACTGTGTATTGGCTCCAAAGTAGAAGAGTGGCAAGGGTAGGCAATGGGAATCAAGTGACTTGCCCAGGGGCACATAGCTGGGAAGTGTCTGAGGTCAGATTTGAACCTAGGACCTCCTGTCTCTGGGCCTGGCTCTCAATCCACTGTCCCCCTAAGCATTCTTTTAAAGGCCTTCGGGCATAATTCCAAAATGTCTTCAACAATAATTCTTAGGCTAAAGAAAGGTTTTGAGAAGAGAAAAAAATGATTTTTATAATAAAATAAAAATGATATAGGAACAATTGGGGAAAAATTAGAGCACTTCAAGAAAATTATGAAATGAGAATGAACAATTTGGTGAAAGAGACACAAAAAGGAACTAAATAAAATAACACCTTAAAAAATCACATTGGCTTAGTGGTACAAAAACTCACCAAGAAAATAATTTTCTAAGTAATTAAAATTGGCCAAGTTGGAGTTTATGCTCCCATTAAATATTGAGAAACAAATTAAATGAAGGCTAAAAAAATAAGAGTGAAATATACTGTAGTAAAAGCAACTGACAAGAGAAAGAGAAAGGATTTAATAATTATTAGTCAAACTTCAGGCTATGATAAAATATAACTTAGATACTATATTTCAAGAAATAACAAAGAAAAAACTGCCCAGATGCCTTAGAATTAGACTACAAAGTAGAACTATAAAGAATGCTCTCTTTACCTCCTGAAAAAGATAATGAAGTGAATATTAGGAATATTCCCAGGAATATTAGAGCCAAATTCCAGCATTCTCAGGGTGAAAGGACACCATCCATAAAATACTCAAGCATACACTTGAGTAGGTAGGGGAGGCAATGTGACTTATCACTTGTTTATATGGGCATATGATTTGGGGATTTGGTTTTAAAAGATTACATTATTACAAAAATGAATAATATAGAAATAGCGTTTGAGTGATAATATACATGTAACCCAGTGGAATTGCTTGTCAACTCCAGGATGGGGGAGGTGAGAGAGACAACATAAAGTACGTAACCATAGGGGAAATTTTTTTTTAAAGAACAAAGTAGGAATTTGATAAGAAATATATGTGATATCAAAACTAAAAGCACCAATGAAACAAACTAAAAATAACTACAGAGACTATAAAATACTTGGGACTCTACTTGCCAAAACACCCATAGGATCAATATGAACATAATTACAAAATACTATGTTGAAATATCATTTGGGGAGTGTGGAGAAGAGCCAAGATGTGCTGAAACTGCTCTGACAATCCTTCCAAATCAATCTTTAAAATGATATCACAAAATGACAGGAGTTCAAAACCAATAGCAAGACTGAGTGAGTTCTGTCAGCTCTCTCATGGAATGCAACTTGAAAGATAAGCAGAGACTCAACTTTCACAGGATTTTCAAGGGATAAGGGGGAACTGGAAGCAAAAGCGTGTACAGAGGAATGCTGGCTCACTGCTCCCTCCCAACCCCCAATTACTGTGCCAGATTCTCAGTATAGGCATATATGCCAACTTCAAGATCCCAGGACCTTGCCTATACCAC
>NW_025396254.1:0-6175 GCF_016433145.1 Gracilinanus agilis | reverse complement strand
AGTTGATTATTCCTTTCAGCACAATAGTATTCCATCATTAACAGATGCCACTATTTGTTCAGCCATTCCCCAATCAAAAGGCATTTCCTCATTTTTCAATTTTCTGCCACCACAAAGAGCTCAACTACAAATATTTTTATACAAGTCTTTTTCCACATTGTCTCTTTGAGGTATAGACCCAGAAGTGGTATGGCTGAATAAAAGGGCAGGCAGTATTTTAATGCTCTTTAGGCATAGTTCTAAATAGTCTTCTAGAATGGTTGGATCAATTCACAACTCTACCAGCAGTGCATTAATGTACCAATTTTGCCACATCCCCTCCAATATTTATTACTTTCCTTTGCTGTCATATTAGCCAGTTTGTTAGGTGTGAGATGGTATCTCAGAATTGTTTTGATTTTCATTTCTCTGATTATAAGAGATTTAGAACACTTTTTCATGTGCTTATTGATAGTTTTGATGTTTTTATCTGAAAATTGCCTATTCATGTCCCTTGCCTATTTGTCAATTGAGGAATGGCTTGATTTTTTAAAATTTTAAATCCTTAACTTCTGTGTATTGATTTATAGGTGGAAGAGTGGTAAGGGTAGGCAATGGGGGTCAAGTGACTTGCCCAGGGTCACACAGCTGGGAAGTGTCTGAGGCCGGATTTGAACCTAGGACCTCCTGTCTCTAGGCCTGGCTCTCAATCCACTGAGCTACCCAGCTGCCCCAATGGCTTGATTTTTTATCAATTTAGTCAACTCCTTATACATTTGAGTAATTGGACCTTTGTCAGAAGTTTTTGTTATAAAGATTTTCCCCCAATTTTTTGCTTCCCTTTAATTTTGGTTGTATTGGTTTTGTTTCTACAAAACCTTTTTAATTTAATGTAAATAAAATTATTCATTTTACATTTTGTAATATTCTCTGTCTGTTGCTTGCTCTTAATAAATCTTTCCTATCTTATAGTTCTGAAAGGAAAACTAGTTTATGTTCACCTAATTTATTAATAATTTCCTTCTTTATATAGAAGTCATTTACTCATTCTGAATTTATATTGGTGTTGTAAAGATTAAAAATGATAAAGGCCGAAGTTATGAGGGAAATTAATAGTTTAATTAAAGCCATGTTAATAAAATAATTTGGACGACCGCACCTGACTACTTCAAAAAATGCCGCCCATCTGTATCTCCACCCATCTTCCTTAGTCTTGTACCCCAGAGAGAGAGAGAGAGCCTCAGCCCCACCCCTAAATTTAAGTCGAGCTCTATGTTGGTTCTTATTGTCTGACACAATCACATCAAAAACCGGAAACCCATTGGATCACGGAAAATGTAGTTTCAAAGTCCCCCACATGTCCACAGAAGTTTGTAAATACTTTTAAATGGCACCTCCCTGAATTCCAAACAACACATTTTCCCCTGAGATCAGGCAAAAAAAAAGGTTGGTCCTTTTTCTTCGCTGGATCTGTAAACATAGTCAACTTCTAAATTGCAGGAATTTGGGGATAAAAGAAAAGGATAAAACTAGCCGCATTGAGAAGAAGCCAATTTGGGGCAGTCCCCTATTGGTATAAGAGTGTACATTCAAAATAAGTGCATTCAACTCATTCAAATCCCCATAGTTCAAATCAACTGCACCCAAAGTTCAAATTTGATCTTCATGGTCCAGTGAAGGCTCTTCAGGAATCTTCATGGTGCCTCCACCAAACAGGTTCGTTGTCTGGATGCTGGGGAGATGGCAAAATCCTTATCCTGAAATTACTCTCAAAAGAATTTAAACTGTACATTATAGATTATAAAACATACATTTCCTTCTAAGAATTATACATTTCCCTCTGAAATTATTCCTAAAAGAGTTAAAAATATATGTATATATATTTACGTTATCAAATTTTAAAAAACTCAACACACATCTCCCTGAGGAAAATTCTAAATAATACATTTCTCAGCTAAGGATGCATGGCTGAGTCACAGGGGTAGTATGAAATCAATTGGCAAAAGAAATAATGAAAAATAAAAAGAATAAAATTCAAATAAAAGGGGGAAAATTAACTTGTGAATGAAATGTAAAATGTGCAAACAATGTAAGGAAAATAAACTTATAACAGGCATTTGAATCAAGGCCCAATTAAAGTGATTTAAGCAGTTTGGATTTACCCATTCAGGGCAAGGACTACAGAAAATTGCCATTCTTTCTATACATAAGAGAAATAAGGGGAATGTCTCTCTCTGGTCTGATTTGCCTTCAACTTCTCAGGGAATGAGCCATAAATGATAACCAATCTTAGGTGCTTCACTAGGAATTTAAGTTAAAAGGGACTCTCGTACTCTGAAATGTTAGAAAAGACTGGGACTCCAAAAACTCAAACCCCAGTTTCAGTACTGGCATAGAACTTCTGCAATCCGTGATCTGTATGGCCTTTAGTCAGTCTCCATGACCTTGTGGCTCTTTTTAGTACTTCTCCTGGAATCAGACAGAGAGGCATTAAATCACAGTCCCATGATATTTACCAACAGTTGGCAGGTTACCATAGTCTCAGGCTTTTCAAGTATGCATCATTATAGCAAATATATATTTGCATTAAGATTATGTCACTGTAAAATTTTAAAAAAAGGATAAATAATGATTATATATGTACTTCCAGTACCAGATGAGAAAAAATCAATTTCTCTAATTAAAAAATTATGTGCCCTAGGGGGCCCTTCAGCCCCCCATATTCTAGCTCCTTCTGCCTCCATCCTCCTACTTCCACAGGCGTTTATGGTTCTCACAGCCAAAAACATTGCTGAATATTGGTCTATAGTTTTCTTTCTTTGTTTTTGATCTGCCTAGCTTTGGAATCAGTACCGTATTTGTTTCATGAAAGGAATTTGGTAGAATTCTTTGCTTATTTTGTCTAATAGTTTGTATAGTATTGGGGTTAGTTATTCTTTAAATATTTGATAGAATTCACTTGTGTGTCCATCTGGCCCTGGGGATTTTTTCTTAGGGAGTTCTTTAATGGCTAATTCCATTTCTTTTTCTGATATGGCACTAGTTAAGTATTCTATTTCTTCTTTGGTTAATTGAGGCAATTTATATTTTTGTAAATAATCATCCATATCACCTAGATTGCCATATTTATTTCCATATGATTGGGCAAAAGAGTTCTTAATAATTCCCTTAATTTCCTCTGCATTAGAGGTGAGGTTGCCCTTTTCATCTTTGATACTCTTAATTTGGTTTCTTCTTTCCTTTTTTATTAGATTAAGCAGTACTTTATCTATTCTATTTGTTTTTTCAATGTACAAGCTTTTGGTCTTATTTATTAATTCAATAGTTCTTTCACTTCCAATTTTATTAAATTCTCCTTCAATTTTTAGGATTTCTAATTTATTTTCAATCTGGGGATTTTAAATTTGTTCTCTTTGTAGTTTTTTTAATTTGCATGACCAATTCATTGACCTCTAATCTCTCTGATTTGTTAATATATGCAGTCAGGGATATAAATTTCCCCCTGAGCACTGCTTTGCATCCCATAGATTTTGATATGATGTCTCCTTATTGTCATTCTCTTCAATGAAATTATTAATTGGTTCTATGATTTCTTCTTTAATCAACTGATTGTAGAGAATCATATTATTTAATTTCCAATTGATTTTTGACTTGCCTTTCCATGTATCCTTACTAATTATTATTTTTATTGCATTATGATCTGAAAAGTGTTTATTATTTCTGTTCTTTTGTATTTGTTTGCCATATTTTTATGCCCTACTACATTGTCAATTTTTATGAATGTACCATGTGCTACTGAAAAGAAGGTATAGTCCTTTTTGTCCCTATTCATTTTTCTACATATATCTATTAACTCTAATTTTTCTGAGATTTCATTCACATTTCTTACCTCTTTCTTATTTATTTTTTGGTTTGATTTATCTAGATCTGATAGAGGAAGGTACAGGTCTATTTCCTCCTTAAGCTCCAGTAGTTTCTCCTTTAAAAATTTGGATGTTATACCATTTGGTGCATACATCCTGACTACTGCTATTTCCTCATTGTCTATACTGCCTTTTATTAGTATATAAATACCTTCCCTATCTCTTTTCATCAGATCTATTTTTACTTTGGCTTTGTCAGATATCATGATTGCAACACCTGCCTCCTTTTTCTCAGTTGATGCCCAATAGATTTTGCTCCAGCCTTTTACCTTTACCCTGTGTGCATCGACCTGCCTCCTGTGTGTTTCTTGTAGACAACATATGGTAGGATTTTGGTTTCTAATCTACTCTGTTGTTTGCTTCTGTTTTATGGGTGAGTTCATCCTATTCACATTCAGAGTTATGATTACCACCTGTTTATTCCCCATCATTTTGATTTCCTTTCGTAGTCCTGCCCTTCCTTCTTTCACTATTGCCTTATACACCAGTGTTTTGCTTTTAATCAGAACCCCTAATCCCCACCCCTATTTTACTTATTCCCCTCTCATTTTTCTTTAGGATCTATAAAATATCCTCCTTCCTCTCTTTCCCTCCCTTTTGGTTCTTCCCATCCCATTCCCCCCACTTGCTTTTCCCTTCTCATCTCCCCTGTAGGATAAGATAGAATTCAATACCCCATTTGATCTAGATGCTATTCCCTCTCTGAATTGATTCCACTGAGAGTAAGGTTTAAGTATTATCTATTAGCACTCTCTTCTTCTCCTTCTTATAATAGTATTCTTCCCCTCCCCCTCCCATGCACCTCTTTATGTAATATAATTTGTTTTATTTTTCTTATTCCTTCACATTTTTCTTGGTGCCATCTTCTATTCCCCCCTTTCTTTTTTTCACATCATCTTAACCACTTAGTACCCCAACCACTAACTATGAATAATTCTTCTAACTACTATGATAATTAATACAGTTTTGAGAGTTGCAAATATCAATTTTCCATATAGGAATATAAAAAATTTGATCTTACTGAAGCCATTAAAAATTTTCCTCCCTTCTTTCTTGTTTACCTTTTCATAGTTTTCCTGAATTTTGTATTTGGACATCAAATTTTCTTCTTACTTCTGGTCTTTTCTTTACAAATACTTGGAAATCTTCTCTTTTGTTAAATGCCCATACTTTCCCCTGGAAGTATATAGTCACTTTTTATGGGTAGGTGATCCTTTGTTGTAGAACCAAATTCTCTTGCCTTTCTGAATATCATATTCCAAGGCTTGCAGTCCTTTAGTGTGGAGGGTGACAGATCCTATATAATCCTGATTGAAGCTCTGTGATATCTGAATTGTCTGTTTTGGGCTTCTCACAATATTTTTTCCTTAGGTTGGAAGCTCTTGAATTTGACAATTAAATTCCTGGGAGTTGTGTTTTGAGTATTTAATTTAGAGTTTCATCTATGTACTCTTTCAATGTCTATTTTGACTTCTTGTTCAAGAATGTCAAGGCAGTTTTCTTGGATAATTTCTTGTAATATAATGTCAAAGTTTCTGTTTATTTCCAGATTTTCAGGTAGGCCTCTGATTCTCAAATTGTCTTTCCTTGACTTGTTTTCCAAGTCAGTCATCTTATCAATGAGATATTTCATGTTTCCTTCTAATTTGTCATTCTTTTGTCTTTGCTTTATTAATTCTTTACTGTCCTGTGAGATCGTTAGCTTCTAATTGCCCAATTCTAGTTTTTAAAGACTAGTTTCCAAATGTGATCTTTTGATTTTTCTTTTTGGTTTGGTCTATCTTGTTTTTCATGGCTTCTAGCAAGTCATTTCCAGTCTTCAATTTGCTTATCATTTCATTTGATTTCTGGGCTCCCTTTTCCAAGTGGGAGATTCTGTCTTTTAAACTGTTATTTTCTTTTTGAGCTATTTCCCACCTTTCTTGTCAAGCTTTTTCTATTTTTCTCACTTGGTTTATAATCTCAAATCTGAACTCCTGAAGAGCTTATGATCAATTTCCATTTTTTGGAAGGTTTGGATGTGTTGGCTTGTTTGTCATCTGTTTTCTCCTCTGTAGTCTGGGGTTTCTCCATAGAAATTGTGCAGGGCCAAGGTTCTTTTTTTATTTTTTTTGTAGTTGCAGATTGTAGTTCCTGGGTGTTGGTGGACATTTCTATGCTAGTTTTGACCATTTATCAATTGGGATATGACTTATAGTCTTATACATTGAACTCATTTCTTTATGTATTTGAGAAAAAAGGCCTTTATTAGAGAGATGTTATAAAAGAATTTT
>NW_025396253.1:0-1070 GCF_016433145.1 Gracilinanus agilis | reverse complement strand
ACATTTGCTGGCGCAGGTCAACTGTGTTGTACTTTTAACTTTATCATTCAAATTTCTTCCCCTAAAACTTTTTTTTCTGTATCCCCAATGTCCTTTTCCTTTATTCTCCTCCTCAAGGATTGGTGATAGCTGTACTTTCCTACATTATAGCTGTTGCAAGATGCTCCCTTGCCTTCTATTCTCTAGCCAAAACACCAAACAGAAAGATAATAGGTGGGATACATAGCCCGCATGCCAATGGAGAAATGAGCAGAGATCTATTAGAATTTCCTTTCATAATCTTGGCGATGATCATTCGTGAACAATTTTTCCTGTACTTTGCGTCCCAAAAACTTGCCTTCCTTTCCATTTTTACACACTTCATCTTCCAGCCAAGCCTCCAAATTTAGTCTAGAGCCCCTGTGACAGCTAAAACCCAAAGGGTGAACTTAACTTACAAGGCAGTTGCAGATATTGAGCACAACTATCTCATAATTTTATAGATTATCTTGGAGCAAAGGAATGACTTTCCACTTAAAATAGGGAGCACAGATATTCAGGGTATATTTACATGCCTGTGAGACAGAGAGTGAAAAAGCCAGTGAGATATTCCACTATGTATTCACAGTCCCCTCTAAATGTATTCCCCCCTCCACCATTCTGCTCTTCCTTTCATTGAATAAAATCAGCAGTTTCTAACGCTTGGAAGAACTCTCTTAAAAGAACCAACAAAAATGACTCATTAGGAGCCTCTAGGCCTTTTTAGAATTAATGCAGGTTGGGTATGGTGGTGCCCAATGGCTACTTGGGAGGCTAAGATTGGTGAATCTCTTGGGCTTGGGAGCTGAACTGGAATCTGCTAAGCCAATTGGTTGTCCACAACTAAATTTAGTATTAAAATAGTAAGCCCCCAGGAATAGGGAAGAAGGACATGGGGTTTGGGCACCAAGTTGTTCACAGATGGCTTATATTGGAAAACCAGAGCAGGTCAAAACTCTCTGGCTGGTTAGTAGTGGGATTAAGCCTGTGAGTGGTTAGTTCCACAGAACTAGACTCAAAATAAACAAACAAAAGAAGCCCTATAATCATTC
>NW_025396252.1:0-1547 GCF_016433145.1 Gracilinanus agilis | reverse complement strand
TCCAGCAATGTTCCTCCAATTGATAATTGAAGATAAAAGTTGGGAGCGCAGAAGAGAGGTACTGGTTGGAGATATCAAAATGGGGAGTCTTTTATGTAGAAATAATCACCAAAGCCACTATTTTTAAGTTGTGGACAAGCAATTGGCTTAACACACTATAGCTCAGAACTTCCAAGTTCAAGGGATTCACCAATTTCAGCCTCCTCCAGCTGTCACTTTTTCAAGGTGATATAGGACTTGGAGCAGCAGAGCTGGGATTTCAGACCAGGTCCTCTCTGACTCCAAATTCAGTACTCTTACCATAGCACAAAAGACAGAAATGTGCTGAATACTTACCTAAGGACTTCAGGAAGAGAGTGATTAGCCATCAAATAGAACAAGGAATAATTACAAGGGTAGGAGAACCAGGGGACTGTGGTATTTCAGAAGCCAAGAGTTTCTCAATGGGGAGGGTGGCACATTAGAAAACGCAACAGATGTCACCCCTAGATAGTCTTTTGTACTTTATTGGACCTGTTTGAAAGAGATAAAGATGATGGGAAGTGATGATTGACACCTTGGATTGTTGTTTTTTACTTAAAAAAATGATTGCTGCTTTCCTTAGATAACCCCTATTGCTCTTTAAAAATCCTAAGATTGTAACAATAATATCTGACATGAAGCTTCCAAAATTGTTGAACTGCAAGGGAAAAAAAGAAAAACAACTTCAAGTAAAGTGAAAATTATCTCCCCTCCCTCCCTCCAAGTAGTTTCTAGACAAAATCTTCACATATAAGAATCTTAGATTTGAAAGTAATGTTCATATCCCACTCTCACTTATGAACTATATTATCCTCACAACCCTCTGGACCTCTCTTTCCTCAACTGTAAAGTGTAATAACATTTATTTCACCTGATTCAAAGAACTATTGTGAGGAGCAAATGAAATAATATATTTCAAATTTTGAAGGTACAAAACACTTTTTTTGAAATATTATTATTATGATGAGCTATTATAATATAATGCAACATTATAATATGATTACATTATAATAATGAAAGCTAACGTTTTTTTTATGCTTATCTCCATTGATCCTCATCACTACTCCATAATGTAGTTGCTATTATTATCATCTCCATTTTAAATTCAAGTAAACAGGTCAAGAGAGTTTTAGTGACTTGTTTAGGATTTCACAGTTAGTATCAAGGGGCTGAATTTGAATCTAAGATTCTTTAATTACTAAACCAGTACTCTATCCATTATACTAAGTATAACATATATAAATTATGCAAACTAGGGCAATCTAAAAACAAAGGGATTTTTTTAAACCTTTACCCTTCCATCTTAGACGCAATACTATATATTGGTTCTAAGGCAGAAGATCAGTAAGGGCTGGGCAATGGGGGTTAAGTGACTTGTCCAGGGTCACATAGCTAGGAAGTGACTGAAGCCACATTTGAAACAAGGGCCTTTTCAAAACCTGAACCTCATTCTATTTTGCTCACACATTACCAGCCTTCACATTTGCTGGCGCAGGTCAACTGTGTTGTACTTTTAACTTTATCAT
>NW_025396251.1:0-6175 GCF_016433145.1 Gracilinanus agilis | reverse complement strand
AGTTGATTATTCCTTTCAGCACAATAGTATTCCATCATTAACAGATGCCACTATTTGTTCAGCCATTCCCCAATCAAAAGGCATTTCCTCATTTTTCAATTTTCTGCCACCACAAAGAGCTCAACTACAAATATTTTTATACAAGTCTTTTTCCACATTGTCTCTTTGAGGTATAGACCCAGAAGTGGTATGGCTGAATAAAAGGGCAGGCAGTATTTTAATGCTCTTTAGGCATAGTTCTAAATAGTCTTCTAGAATGGTTGGATCAATTCACAACTCTACCAGCAGTGCATTAATGTACCAATTTTGCCACATCCCCTCCAATATTTATTACTTTCCTTTGCTGTCATATTAGCCAGTTTGTTAGGTGTGAGATGGTATCTCAGAATTGTTTTGATTTTCATTTCTCTGATTATAAGAGATTTAGAACACTTTTTCATGTGCTTATTGATAGTTTTGATGTTTTTATCTGAAAATTGCCTATTCATGTCCCTTGCCTATTTGTCAATTGAGGAATGGCTTGATTTTTTAAAATTTTAAATCCTTAACTTCTGTGTATTGATTTATAGGTGGAAGAGTGGTAAGGGTAGGCAATGGGGGTCAAGTGACTTGCCCAGGGTCACACAGCTGGGAAGTGTCTGAGGCCGGATTTGAACCTAGGACCTCCTGTCTCTAGGCCTGGCTCTCAATCCACTGAGCTACCCAGCTGCCCCAATGGCTTGATTTTTTATCAATTTAGTCAACTCCTTATACATTTGAGTAATTGGACCTTTGTCAGAAGTTTTTGTTATAAAGATTTTCCCCCAATTTTTTGCTTCCCTTTAATTTTGGTTGTATTGGTTTTGTTTCTACAAAACCTTTTTAATTTAATGTAAATAAAATTATTCATTTTACATTTTGTAATATTCTCTGTCTGTTGCTTGCTCTTAATAAATCTTTCCTATCTTATAGTTCTGAAAGGAAAACTAGTTTATGTTCACCTAATTTATTAATAATTTCCTTCTTTATATAGAAGTCATTTACTCATTCTGAATTTATATTGGTGTTGTAAAGATTAAAAATGATAAAGGCCGAAGTTATGAGGGAAATTAATAGTTTAATTAAAGCCATGTTAATAAAATAATTTGGACGACCGCACCTGACTACTTCAAAAAATGCCGCCCATCTGTATCTCCACCCATCTTCCTTAGTCTTGTACCCCAGAGAGAGAGAGAGAGCCTCAGCCCCACCCCTAAATTTAAGTCGAGCTCTATGTTGGTTCTTATTGTCTGACACAATCACATCAAAAACCGGAAACCCATTGGATCACGGAAAATGTAGTTTCAAAGTCCCCCACATGTCCACAGAAGTTTGTAAATACTTTTAAATGGCACCTCCCTGAATTCCAAACAACACATTTTCCCCTGAGATCAGGCAAAAAAAAAGGTTGGTCCTTTTTCTTCGCTGGATCTGTAAACATAGTCAACTTCTAAATTGCAGGAATTTGGGGATAAAAGAAAAGGATAAAACTAGCCGCATTGAGAAGAAGCCAATTTGGGGCAGTCCCCTATTGGTATAAGAGTGTACATTCAAAATAAGTGCATTCAACTCATTCAAATCCCCATAGTTCAAATCAACTGCACCCAAAGTTCAAATTTGATCTTCATGGTCCAGTGAAGGCTCTTCAGGAATCTTCATGGTGCCTCCACCAAACAGGTTCGTTGTCTGGATGCTGGGGAGATGGCAAAATCCTTATCCTGAAATTACTCTCAAAAGAATTTAAACTGTACATTATAGATTATAAAACATACATTTCCTTCTAAGAATTATACATTTCCCTCTGAAATTATTCCTAAAAGAGTTAAAAATATATGTATATATATTTACGTTATCAAATTTTAAAAAACTCAACACACATCTCCCTGAGGAAAATTCTAAATAATACATTTCTCAGCTAAGGATGCATGGCTGAGTCACAGGGGTAGTATGAAATCAATTGGCAAAAGAAATAATGAAAAATAAAAAGAATAAAATTCAAATAAAAGGGGGAAAATTAACTTGTGAATGAAATGTAAAATGTGCAAACAATGTAAGGAAAATAAACTTATAACAGGCATTTGAATCAAGGCCCAATTAAAGTGATTTAAGCAGTTTGGATTTACCCATTCAGGGCAAGGACTACAGAAAATTGCCATTCTTTCTATACATAAGAGAAATAAGGGGAATGTCTCTCTCTGGTCTGATTTGCCTTCAACTTCTCAGGGAATGAGCCATAAATGATAACCAATCTTAGGTGCTTCACTAGGAATTTAAGTTAAAAGGGACTCTCGTACTCTGAAATGTTAGAAAAGACTGGGACTCCAAAAACTCAAACCCCAGTTTCAGTACTGGCATAGAACTTCTGCAATCCGTGATCTGTATGGCCTTTAGTCAGTCTCCATGACCTTGTGGCTCTTTTTAGTACTTCTCCTGGAATCAGACAGAGAGGCATTAAATCACAGTCCCATGATATTTACCAACAGTTGGCAGGTTACCATAGTCTCAGGCTTTTCAAGTATGCATCATTATAGCAAATATATATTTGCATTAAGATTATGTCACTGTAAAATTTTAAAAAAAGGATAAATAATGATTATATATGTACTTCCAGTACCAGATGAGAAAAAATCAATTTCTCTAATTAAAAAATTATGTGCCCTAGGGGGCCCTTCAGCCCCCCATATTCTAGCTCCTTCTGCCTCCATCCTCCTACTTCCACAGGCGTTTATGGTTCTCACAGCCAAAAACATTGCTGAATATTGGTCTATAGTTTTCTTTCTTTGTTTTTGATCTGCCTAGCTTTGGAATCAGTACCGTATTTGTTTCATGAAAGGAATTTGGTAGAATTCTTTGCTTATTTTGTCTAATAGTTTGTATAGTATTGGGGTTAGTTATTCTTTAAATATTTGATAGAATTCACTTGTGTGTCCATCTGGCCCTGGGGATTTTTTCTTAGGGAGTTCTTTAATGGCTAATTCCATTTCTTTTTCTGATATGGCACTAGTTAAGTATTCTATTTCTTCTTTGGTTAATTGAGGCAATTTATATTTTTGTAAATAATCATCCATATCACCTAGATTGCCATATTTATTTCCATATGATTGGGCAAAAGAGTTCTTAATAATTCCCTTAATTTCCTCTGCATTAGAGGTGAGGTTGCCCTTTTCATCTTTGATACTCTTAATTTGGTTTCTTCTTTCCTTTTTTATTAGATTAAGCAGTACTTTATCTATTCTATTTGTTTTTTCAATGTACAAGCTTTTGGTCTTATTTATTAATTCAATAGTTCTTTCACTTCCAATTTTATTAAATTCTCCTTCAATTTTTAGGATTTCTAATTTATTTTCAATCTGGGGATTTTAAATTTGTTCTCTTTGTAGTTTTTTTAATTTGCATGACCAATTCATTGACCTCTAATCTCTCTGATTTGTTAATATATGCAGTCAGGGATATAAATTTCCCCCTGAGCACTGCTTTGCATCCCATAGATTTTGATATGATGTCTCCTTATTGTCATTCTCTTCAATGAAATTATTAATTGGTTCTATGATTTCTTCTTTAATCAACTGATTGTAGAGAATCATATTATTTAATTTCCAATTGATTTTTGACTTGCCTTTCCATGTATCCTTACTAATTATTATTTTTATTGCATTATGATCTGAAAAGTGTTTATTATTTCTGTTCTTTTGTATTTGTTTGCCATATTTTTATGCCCTACTACATTGTCAATTTTTATGAATGTACCATATGCTACTGAAAAGAAGGCATAGTCCTTTTTGTCCCTATTCATTTTTCTACATATATCTATTAACTCTAATTTTTCTGAGATTTCATTCACATTTCTTACCTCTTTCTTATTTATTTTTTGGTTTGATTTATCTAGATCTGATAGAGGAAGGTACAGGTCTATTTCCTCCTTAAGCTCCAGTAGTTTCTCCTTTAAAAATTTGGATGTTATACCATTTGGTGCATACATCCTGACTACTGCTATTTCCTCATTGTCTATACTGCCTTTTATTAGTATATAAATACCTTCCCTATCTCTTTTCATCAGATCTATTTTTACTTTGGCTTTGTCAGATATCATGATTGCAACACCTGCCTCCTTTTTCTCAGTTGATGCCCAATAGATTTTGCTCCAGCCTTTTACCTTTACCCTGTGTGCATCGACCTGCCTCCTGTGTGTTTCTTGTAGACAACATATGGTAGGATTTTGGTTTCTAATCTACTCTGTTGTTTGCTTCTGTTTTATGGGTGAGTTCATCCTATTCACATTCAGAGTTATGATTACCACCTGTTTATTCCCCATCATTTTGATTTCCTTTCGTAGTCCTGCCCTTCCTTCTTTCACTATTGCCTTATACACCAGTGTTTTGCTTTTAATCAGAACCCCTAATCCCCACCCCTATTTTACTTATTCCCCTCTCATTTTTCTTTAGGATCTATAAAATATCCTCCTTCCTCTCTTTCCCTCCCTTTTGGTTCTTCCCATCCCATTCCCCCCACTTGCTTTTCCCTTCTCATCTCCCCTGTAGGATAAGATAGAATTCAATACCCCATTTGATCTAGATGCTATTCCCTCTCTGAATTGATTCCACTGAGAGTAAGGTTTAAGTATTATCTATTAGCACTCTCTTCTTCTCCTTCTTATAATAGTATTCTTCCCCTCCCCCTCCCATGCACCTCTTTATGTAATATAATTTGTTTTATTTTTCTTATTCCTTCACATTTTTCTTGGTGCCATCTTCTATTCCCCCCTTTCTTTTTTTCACATCATCTTAACCACTTAGTACCCCAACCACTAACTATGAATAATTCTTCTAACTACTATGATAATTAATACAGTTTTGAGAGTTGCAAATATCAATTTTCCATATAGGAATATAAAAAATTTGATCTTACTGAAGCCATTAAAAATTTTCCTCCCTTCTTTCTTGTTTACCTTTTCATAGTTTTCCTGAATTTTGTATTTGGACATCAAATTTTCTTCTTACTTCTGGTCTTTTCTTTACAAATACTTGGAAATCTTCTCTTTTGTTAAATGCCCATACTTTCCCCTGGAAGTATATAGTCACTTTTTATGGGTAGGTGATCCTTTGTTGTAGAACCAAATTCTCTTGCCTTTCTGAATATCATATTCCAAGGCTTGCAGTCCTTTAGTGTGGAGGGTGACAGATCCTATATAATCCTGATTGAAGCTCTGTGATATCTGAATTGTCTGTTTTGGGCTTCTCACAATATTTTTTCCTTAGGTTGGAAGCTCTTGAATTTGACAATTAAATTCCTGGGAGTTGTGTTTTGAGTATTTAATTTAGAGTTTCATCTATGTACTCTTTCAATGTCTATTTTGACTTCTTGTTCAAGAATGTCAAGGCAGTTTTCTTGGATAATTTCTTGTAATATAATGTCAAAGTTTCTGTTTATTTCCAGATTTTCAGGTAGGCCTCTGATTCTCAAATTGTCTTTCCTTGACTTGTTTTCCAAGTCAGTCATCTTATCAATGAGATATTTCATGTTTCCTTCTAATTTGTCATTCTTTTGTCTTTGCTTTATTAATTCTTTACTGTCCTGTGAGATCGTTAGCTTCTAATTGCCCAATTCTAGTTTTTAAAGACTAGTTTCCAAATGTGATCTTTTGATTTTTCTTTTTGGTTTGGTCTATCTTGTTTTTCATGGCTTCTAGCAAGTCATTTCCAGTCTTCAATTTGCTTATCATTTCATTTGATTTCTGGGCTCCCTTTTCCAAGTGGGAGATTCTGTCTTTTAAACTGTTATTTTCTTTTTGAGCTATTTCCCACCTTTCTTGTCAAGCTTTTTCTATTTTTCTCACTTGGTTTATAATCTCAAATCTGAACTCCTGAAGAGCTTATGATCAATTTCCATTTTTTGGAAGGTTTGGATGTGTTGGCTTGTTTGTCATCTGTTTTCTCCTCTGTAGTCTGGGGTTTCTCCATAGAAATTGTGCAGGGCCAAGGTTCTTTTTTTATTTTTTTTGTAGTTGCAGATTGTAGTTCCTGGGTGTTGGTGGACATTTCTATGCTAGTTTTGACCATTTATCAATTGGGATATGACTTATAGTCTTATACATTGAACTCATTTCTTTATGTATTTGAGAAAAAAGGCCTTTATTAGAGAGATGTTATAAAAGAATTTT
>NW_025396250.1:0-3537 GCF_016433145.1 Gracilinanus agilis | reverse complement strand
AATTGAGTGGGAGTAAATGATCTCAGCAAGATAGTGTATGATAAACCCAAAGATCCTAGCTTTTGGGACAAGAACTCACTATTTGACAAAAACTGCTGGGAAAATTGGAAAACAGTATGGGAGAGATTAGGTTTAGATCAACATCTCACTCCCTACTCCAAGATAAATTCATAATGGGTAAATGACTTAGATATAAAGAAGGAAACTATAAGTAAATTAAGTGAACATAGAATAGTATACCTGTCAGATCTATGGGAAAGTAAATAATTTAAAACCAAGCAAGATATAGATAATATTACACAATGTAAAATGAATAATTTTGATTACATTAAACTAAAACGTTTATGTACAAACAAAACCAATGCAACCAAAATTAGAAGGGAAGCAACAACTTGGGGGGAAAAATCTTTGTTAACAAAAACCTCTGACAAAGGTCTAATTACTCAGATTTATAAGGAGCTAAATAAATTGTACAAAAAAAAAATCAACCCATTTCCGCAATTGATAAATGGTCAAGGGACATGAATAGGCCATTTTCAGATAAAGAAAACAAAACTATCAATAAACACAGGAAAAAGTGTTCTAAATTTCTCATAATTAGAGAAGTGCAAATCAAAAACACCTACGAGGTGTCACTTCACACCTAGCAGATTGGCCAATATTACAGTAAAGGAAAATGGATACTAATGCATTGCTGGTGGAGTTGTGAATTGATTCAACCTTTCTGGAAGGCAATTTTGAACTATGCCCAAAGGGCTTTAAAAGACTGCCTGTCCTTTGATCCAGCCATACCACTGTTGGGTTTTTACCCAAAGAGATAATAAGGAAAAAAGACTTGTACAAAAATATTTCTAGCTGAGCTCTTTGTGGTGGCAAAAAACTGGGAAATGAGAGGATGCCCTTTGATTTAGGAATGGCTGAACAAATTGTGTTATCTGTTGGTGATGCAATACTACTGTGCTCAAAGGAATAATGAACTGGAGGAATTCCATGTGAACTGGAACAACCTCCAGGAATTGATGCAGAGTGAAAGGAGCAGAACCAGGAAAACATTATACATAGAGATGGATACACTATGGCACAATCAAATGTAATGGACTTCTCTACTAGCAGCAATGCAATGATCCAGGGCAATTCTGAGGGACTTATGAGAAAGAATGCTATCCATATTCAGAGAAAGAACTATGGGAGTAGAAACACAGAAGAAAAAAATATGCCTGATGGGCATATAATTGTGGATTTTGAATTTAAATGATCCTTTTATTGCAAATATTAATAACATGGAACTAGATTTTGAACAATGATACATGTATAACCCAGTGGAATTGATTGTCAGCTCTGGGAGAAGGGAGGGAAGAGGAGAGGGAATGAACATGAATCATGTAACCATAGAAAAATATTCAAAATCAATTAATTAATTAATAAGAAAATTAAATTTAAAAATATACCAATCTGCAAAATCATATCTTACCATCAATCATGTTCCAAATTTCACGTTTAAGAAGTACACTACTCCCCATTTTAGCCATGTATCCTAAACAAACAATCAAAATAAAAAGTTATCATTCAAAACATGTTTGTTTCTACAGTACTGATTACCTAAGCTTTAGCTTTCAGCAAAACCAAATAATTTTAATCAGTCATTTAAGAGCCTACAATACATCAAGCAATAATCAAAATATTGCAAATACAGAAAAAAGGCAAAAGACAATTTTCTTTCCTTGAGAAAGGACATAAGAAAGACAATATGCAAGCAACTATATACACATAGGATAGATATAGTGTGGGATAAATAGAAAATAACAAACAGAAAGAAGGCCCCAGAATTAAATGGGATTGGTTCAGGCTTCCCATAGAAGTTCCAATTTCACTGGCAATGAAGGAAGCCAGGGAAGGTAGGAGGTGAAGGTTAGGTGGAAGAGCATAACTTGCATAAAAGATAGGCAATGAAAATGCCCAGATTTGAGAGAGAGATTATCTTTTTAGAGGATTAGCTAGGTAGGGGGTCAGTGTCACTGGAGCAAAGAGGATATGGGGGAGGGAGTGTAAAGAGTAGAAATACTGGACTGGAAAGGTGAATGGGAGGATGGACTCCTTTACTGGTTTTAAGTATCCAACAGAGGATTTTATATTAATTCTGGAGGTAATGAGGAAGAGGTGATAGAATTTAAAAAGTAGGAGAGGAGAAATTGACCTTTAGGAAAATCTTTCTGGTGACTGATTAGAGACTGAATAAGAGTGGGAAGAGACTTAGGGCACTCAGACCAACCAGACCCTATTGCAGTAGTCCAGGTGTGAGAAGATAAGGGCCTATACCAGGGTAGCAGCCATATCAGAGGAGAGAGGGGACATATTTGAGAGATGTTACAAAGATGAGAACAACAGGTCTTGGTAGCAGATTGGATATGAAGAGTGAGAGAGATTGAGTATGACACTTAGGATGTGAGCTTATGGGAAGGCTTGTTAAGAAAAGATTATGAACTCACTTTTGGACACATTGAATTTAAGATAGCTGTAGGACTTCCAGTTTTATATATCTAATAGAAGTTGGAGATTTGAGTGTTGAGGTCAGAAGAGAAATTAAGTGTGGAAAGTAGTTTTGAGAATCATCAGTGTAACAAGAGAGAAGAATTAATCAAGGAGAAGAGGGTAATCAATATTGTTAATGGCTACAGAGAGATAAAGAAGAGTGAGATTTGTGAAAAGGCAAATTGGGAAATTAAGAGATCATTAGTGACTTTGGAGAGACCAATTTTGGTTGGATAATGAAACTGAAAGCCAGAAAAAAATGAAAGAGGAGGAAGTGAGATTTACTATTATGAACAGCCTTCTTAAAGAGTTTATAGTTGCAAAAGGCAAGAGATATATGGAATAATAGTCAGCAGGGATGACTGAATCAATTGAAGGTTTCTCAGGATGGGTGGTGGTGGAATATTTGTAGGCAGTAGGAAAGTAGCCAGTAGACTGGGAGAGAGCGAATGTGAGAGATAGTGATGATAGAGAGGGCAATTTGTTGGAAAAGATGGAATGGAATAGGAACACTTATGAATTTAATAGAGTTGACCTTGGAAAGGAAAAGGGTCAACTCATCAAATGAAAGAGAAATAGAGGAGGAGAAAGCAATAAAAGACATTTATGAGATAATGAGAGGAGAAGGAGCCCTTAAGTATTGCCTTAATTTTTTTAGCAAAATATAAACCACAATTCCCAGCTGAGAGGGTAGGTGGAAGAGAGGCTGAAAAGTAATGAAAAAGTTTAAAAGAGGTGCTGTTAGAAGATAGTATGCTAATTACGAAGGTCTAAAAAGATCTAACAGCAATGAAGTACAAGTTGAAGTTATGTGGATGAGTTAAGAAGAAGAAGGGAGAAAGGAAAGAAGGAAATTAGGAAGAAGGAAAGAGAGAAGGAAGGATGGAAGGAAGGAAAGAATTCTAGAGAAATCTTCATTTGGATTAGGTTCAGGATGCCCATGGAACATCAGTTTAAATGTTCCAGCAATGTTCCTCCAATTGATAATTGAAGATAAAAGTTGGGAGC
>NW_025396249.1:0-3897 GCF_016433145.1 Gracilinanus agilis | reverse complement strand
TTGGGGAATGGCTGAACAAACTGTGGTATATGCTGGTGATGGAATACTATTGTGCTAAAAGGAATAATAAACTGGAGGAATTCCATGTGAACTGGAAAGACCTCCAGGAACTGATGCAGAGAGAAAGGAGCAGAGCCAGAAGAACATTGTACACAGAGACTGATATACTATGGTAAAATTGAATGTAATGGACTTCTGTACTGGCAGCAATGCAGTGACCCAGAATAATTCTGAGGGACTTATAAGAAAGAACGTTATCCTCATCTAAAGAAAGAACTGTGGGAGCAGAAATACAGAAGAAAAAACATTTCCTTGATCACATGGTTCAGTGGGGATATGATTGGGGATGTAAACTTTAAATGATCACTTGAGTGCAAATATCAATAATATGGAAATAGGTCTTGATCAATGATACATGTAAAACCCAGTGGAATTGCTCATTGGCTATAGGAGGGGAATAGGAGGAGGGGAGGGAAAGAACATGAATCATGTGATCATGGGAAAATATTCAAAATTAATTAAATAAATAAACAGTAAAAAAGTTTGTAACTGGGGAATAGGAAATAGTGATAATCTTAAAAGTCACAGGACTCAGTCTTGATTCTGTCACTGCCCTGTGTGACCTTGGGAAAGTCACTTAACCTCTCTTTCTTCAACACAAAAAATGATAGGGTTGGACTAGATAGCCTCAAAAGTCTCTTTCAGCTACACATCTAGGATCTCATGCTCCCATGTGCCATCCTTTCCTGGGCTCTGCTTTCAGCTGTTAGCATACAACTTACTCTGTAAGGAGAAGAGGCTTTTGAATAGGATCTGCCTCAGTGGCACCCATCAGGGTAGGAACTAAGTGGGAAAAGCCTCCTTCCTCTTCCCAGGTTTTCTTAGTCAGACAACTGTCTATTTATTCAATAAACACAAATAAAGAGGAGATATAGACAATGAGGAAATAACAGTGCTCAACGTGTATGCACCAAACGGTATAGCATCCAAATTCCTAAAGAAGAAACTGGCAGAGCTCAAGAAGGAAATCAATACTTTTAAAGATAAAACCTGTCAATGGAACTGGTAGCCACGGTCTCAAGTAAATTAAGTTTACATCTTGAGCAGACTGTCATGCAAGAGGGTGACAGTCACTGACAAATTGAATTACCATAGGAGTACATCACTCACCAAAGTATTATTGATGATGACCGAAGGATATTGAATTTAAATTATTCATTTTTACTGATTGGACAGCCAGTTTTGACCAGGAAAAAGGGAGAAGGGAGGTTGGTTGTCAGAACTGAATTGGGCACATCCACATCCCTAGGGTTGGGGCCCTTGGCAAATTTGGAGAGCCTCTGCAGGTCTTGGGGGACTCCGCTTTCCTATCTCCCCTATATCTAGGTCCCAGAGAACCAGGATTCTGCAAAGGGGGTATTCTGGCCTTGGAATAATATTTAAAGCTAGAAGGGACCTTAGAGGTCATCTAGTGCAAGTTCTATTTGTTATAGAGGAGGTAACGGAGACCCAGAGAGGAGAGTCTCACTGCTAGAAAGTAACAGAATTTGAATTGGAATCCTGATCCTTTCACTCCAAATCCAGGGCTCTTTCCACTAACCTTACTAAGATGGAAACATTAGGCCACCTTCCCTACTAGTCAAAGTAAAAGGTCTGATTTCCACAAGTCTCTGGCAACTATTTCTTTAGTTAAACTCTGCCACTGAATCAATATTGAAGGCCCTAAGAGCTCACCGGGAAGTGATTATAGAACCTCCCACTCCAGAAGTAGGCCAAACCACTCTTTCTTTTATTTTTAAACCCTAACCTTCAGCCCTAGTATCAATTCTAAGACAGAAGAGAAGTAACAAGTGGATTAAGTGACTTAGGCTTACGCAACTAGAAGTTTCTGGAACCACATTTGAACCCAGATCCTCCCAACTCTAGGTCTGGTGTTCTAGCTACTTTGCTACCTAGCTGCCCTTCAGTATCAATTCTGAGACAGAAGAGAGGGAAGGGTTCAGCAATTGGGTTAGGTTAAAGGGACTTGCCCTCAGGGTCACGTAGCTGGAAGTGTCTGAGGCCACGTTTGAACCCAGGTCTTCCAAACTCCAGGTCTGGCTCTCTATCCATTGTGCTACCTTGCTGCCTTCCAACTCATTCATTTTACAGAGGAGGAATGTGAGGTCTGTAGTTTTCTATGTGACTGATAAATCTCTGTTAGGAGCCAGTGCTACTGTCATGAGAGACATTCTCATGACAAGTTCTCTGCTCTGAATACGCTGATTGTTGCTTCCTATCTGGTACCCCTACCCTAGTCCTTTCTCTAGGCTGTGGGAAAACCCTTATGATATGGTTGTGGGAAAGGCCTTATACTCGCAGCTCTTAAGGTCTGAATCCTGGGGCAACATCTTTAAACTTGGAAGGAATCTCTGAAGCTATCTTGCCCAGATAGAAACGGGAGCTGCTGAGCCACAAACAAGGAGCCCACTTGGCACATATTCACCCAGACGATCCCCTAGGCGGCTGTATTTCTGTTTTCTGAATAGCACCAGGAAAATCAGAAAGGTTCTATATTCTCATGCGGTTTGGTCCCATTTAAGAGTGTGATGGACCACCTGTGGCCTGGCCTGGGTGATTCTCTCCTCAGATCTAGTCCAGCCCTTGCAAATTATAGAAGACGTGGCATAGGCGACTAACCTGAGGAGGCAGATTTAGACCAGGAGCTCTTGTAGCATGCAGTAGACGTCAGGGTCTTGTTCTTGTTCTAGAGTGTTCTCCTCTGGTCCAGATCTCATATCGGTGGCTCTGGTAGAGGAGGGACTCTGGGGGAAGGGATCCCTGGGCTCTCTGCTTGTATCCTTTTTGTGGCAAGAGGTCCACCTTAATTCATCCCCAATGAGAACGGATCCCAGACGAGTGTCTCAGAGTTTTGTTCTGAAGGCCCAACTGTCTCTAAGAGCTAGTGGAAGGCCCGGAACAGGGTAATTCCGCCTTGCTGAATGTGCCCTACTCAGGCAGTACCTAACCCAATCACACAGTCTTTCCCTTCCTCTATTACAATTCCCTTTCCCTGAGTCCCGTCCCCTCAGATGATTTCCTTTACTGACTAAAGACAAATCAATTCACCCTAAGAGTGACCCTATGGTTGACTGTGGAAGGAATGTGTTAAGGTCAGATTTATTTGCATTTTAGCTGGGGCCTTCTGGAAACACAACCCTGTCATACAAAGGACTGGATCTTTATGTATGGAAGTTACCCGCTACATGATGGGCTAATGAATAAGATGCTGCAGGGGGGACCAGAGGCATTAGAGACCTTCCTATACCCCCATGGAGAAAGTCATCTATTTCCCCGGCTAGACCATGCCCAGAAGCAAGCAAAGGCCAGGATAGTGGGAGGCAAACCAGAATTTTCCGCTTGAGGTCTTTGTAGCAGCAGTTCCAGGGGGTTTGTCTGTCACCTTCAAAAGCTCTCCTGTTTCATTTTTTAATTAAACAAGAAGGGAGCTTTTATTTTGTCATCCCCCTCAGGAAAAGGGAAAAAAAACAATTTACGTCTATGAATTTTACAGTCACTGAGATGTTTTATCTTAATTGGTTTGGGGTCTTTTTTAATTAAAACATGCACATATCTTACTGGCTATTGGGAGAGCCTAGAAATTAGGCAGTTACAGGTAGGCCTCAGGTAAAGAATCTTCTTTGCAAATGGAGAGTGAAAGAATCAGGGAAATAGCAACCACAGGGACTGGAAGGCCCGCCCGCCCACTCTGCTAATTCTTACTTAGGAAGGAAAGAAAGGATGGAAGGAAGACAAGAAAATAAAAACAAAGAGGGAGAAAGGAAGGAAGGAAGGAAAGAAAGAAAGAAAGGATGGAAAGAAGGAAGACAAGAAAATAAAAAAGAGGGAGGGAGAGAC
>NW_025396248.1:0-3533 GCF_016433145.1 Gracilinanus agilis | reverse complement strand
AATTGAGTGGGAGTAAATGATCTCAGCAAGATAGTGTATGATAAACCCAAAGATCCTAGCTTTTGGGACAAGAACTCACTATTTGACAAAAACTGCTGGGAAAATTGGAAAACAGTATGGGAGAGATTAGGTTTAGATCAACATCTCACTCCCTACACCAAGATAAATTCAGAATGGGTAAAATGACTTAGATATAAAGAAGGAAACTATAAGTAAATTAAGTAAACATAGAATAGTATACCTGTCAGATCTATGGGAAAGTAAATAATTTAAGACCAAGCAAGATATAGATAATATTACACAATGTAAAATGAATAATTTTGATTACATTAAATTAAAATGTTTATGTACAAACAAAACCAATGCAACCAAAATTAGAAGGGAAGCAACAAATTGGGGGCAAAATCTTTGTTAACAAAAACCTCTGACAAAGGTCTAATTACTCAGATTTATAAGAAGCTAAATAAATTGTACAAAAAAAATCAACCCATTTCCGCAATTGATAAATGGTCAAGGGACATGAATAGGCCATTTTCAGATAAAGAAAACAAAACTATCAATAAACACAGGAAAAAGTGTTCTAAATTTCTCATAATTAGAGAAGTGCAAATCAAAAACACCTACGAGGTGTCACTTCACACCTAGCAGATTGGCCAATATTACAGTAAAGGAAAATGGATACTAATGCATTGCTGGTGGAGTTGTGAATTGATTCAACCTTTCTGGAAGGCAATTTTGAACTATGCCCAAAGGGCTTTAAAAGACTGCCTGTCCTTTGATCCAGCCATACCACTGTTGGGTTTTTACCCAAAGAGATAATAAGGAAAAAAGACTTGTACAAAAATATTTCTAGCTGAGCTCTTTGTGGTGGCAAAAAACTGGGAAATGAGAGGATGCCCTTTGATTTAGGAATGGCTGAACAAATTGTGTTATCTGTTGGTGATGCAATACTACTGTGCTCAAAGGAATAATGAACTGGAGGAATTCCATGTGAACTGGAACAACCTCCAGGAATTGATGCAGAGTGAAAGGAGCAGAACCAGGAAAACATTATACATAGAGATGGATACACTATGGCACAATCAAATGTAATGGACTTCTCTACTAGCAGCAATGCAATGATCCAGGGCAATTCTGAGGGACTTATGAGAAAGAATGCTATCCATATTCAGAGAAAGAACTATGGGAGTAGAAACACAGAAGAAAAAAATATGCCTGATGGGCATATAATTGTGGATTTTGAATTTAAATGATCCTTTTATTGCAAATATTAATAACATGGAACTAGATTTTGAACAATGATACATGTATAACCCAGTGGAATTGATTGTCAGCTCTGGGAGAAGGGAGGGAAGAGGAGAGGGAATGAACATGAATCATGTAACCATAGAAAAATATTCAAAATCAATTAATTAATTAATAAGAAAATTAAATTTAAAAATATACCAATCTGCAAAATCATATCTTACCATCAATCATGTTCCAAATTTCACATTTAAGAAGTACACTACTCCCCATTTTAGCCATGTATCCTAAACAAACAATCAAAATAAAAAGTTATCATTAAAACCATGTTTGTTTCTACAGTACCGATTACCTAAGCTTTAGCTTTCAGCAAAACCAAATACTTTTAATCAGTCATTTAAGAGCCTACAATACATCAAGCAATAATCAAAATATTGCAAATACAGAAAAAAGGCAAAAGACAATTTTCTTTCCTTGAGAAAGGACATAAGAAAGACAATATGCAAGCAACTATATACACATAGGATAGATATAGTGTGGGATAAATAGAAAATAACAAACAGAAAGAAGGCCCCAGAATTAAATGGGATTGGTTCAGGCTTCCCATAGAAGTTCCAATTTCACTGGCAATGAAGGAAGCCAAGGAAGGTAGGAGGTGAAGTTTAGGTGGAAGAGCATAACTTGCATAAGAGATAGGCAATGAAAATGCCCAGATTTGAGAGAGAGATTATCTTTTTAGAGGATTAGCTAGGTAGGGGGTCAGTGTCACTGGAGCAAAGAGGATATGGGGGAGGGAGTGTAAAGAGTAGAAATACTAGACTGGAAAGGTGAATGGGAGGATGGACTCCTTTACTGGTTTTAAGTATCCAACAGAGGATTTCATATTAATTCTGGAGGTAATGAGGAAGAGGTGATAGAATTTAAAAAGTAGGAGAGGAGAAATCGACCTTTAGGAAAATCTTTCTGGTGACTGATTAGAGACTGAATAAGAGTGGGAAGAGACTTAGGGCACTCAGACCAACCAGACCCTATTGCAGTAGTCCAGGTGTGAGAAGATAAGGGCCTATACCAGGGTAGCAGCAATATCAGAGGAGAGAGGGGATATATTTGAGAGATGTTACAAAGATGAGAACAACAGGTCTTGATAGCAGATTGGATATGAAGAGAGAGAGATTGAGTATGACACTTAGGATGTGAGCTTATGGGAAGGCTTGTTAAGAAAAGATTATGAACTCACTTTTGGACACATTGAATTTAAGATAGCTGTAGGACTTCCAGTTTTATATATCTAATAGAAGTTGGAGATTTGAGTGTTGAGGTCAGAAGAGAAATTAAGTGTGGAAAGTAGTTTTGAGAATCATCAGTGTAACAAGAGAGAAGAATTAATCAAGGAGAAGAGGGTAATCAATATTGTTAATGGCTACAGAGAGATAAAGAAGAGTGAGATTTGTGAAAAGGCAAATTGGGAAATTAAGAGATCATTAGTGACTTTGGAGAGACCAATTTTGGTTGGATAATGAAACTGAAAGCCAGAAAAAAATGAAAGAGGAGGAAGTGAGATTTACTATTATGAACAGCCTTCTTAAAGAGTTTATAGTTGCAAAAGGCAAGAGATATATGGAATAATAGTCAGCAGGGATGACTGAATCAATTGAAGGTTTCTCAGGATGGGTGGTGGTGGAATATTTGTAGGCAGTAGGAAAGTAGCCAGTAGACTGGGAGAGAGCGAATGTGAGAGATAGTGATGATAGAGAGGGCAATTTGTTGGAAAAGATGGAATGGAATAGGAACACTTATGAATTTAATAGAGTTGACCTTGGAAAGGAAAAGGGTCAACTCATCAAATGAAAGAGAAATAGAGGAGGAGAAAGCAATAAAAGACATTTATGAGATAATGAGAGGAGAAGGAGCCCTTAAGTATTGCCTTAATTTTTTTAGCAAAATATAAACCACAATTCCCAGCTGAGAGGGTAGGTGGAAGAGAGGCTGAAAAGTAATGAAAAAGTTTAAAAGAGGTGCTGTTAGAAGATAGTATGCTAATTACGAAGGTCTAAAAAGATCTAACAGCAATGAAGTACAAGTTGAAGTTATGTGGATGAGTTAAGAAGAAGAAGGGAGAAAGGAAAGAAGGAAATTAGGAAGAAGGAAAGAGAGAAGGAAGGATGGAAGGAAGGAAAGAATTCTAGAGAAATCTTCATTTGGATTAGGTTCAGGATGCCCATGGAACATCAGTTTAAATGTTCCAGCAATGTTCCTCCAATTGATAATTGAAGATAAAAGTTGGGAGC
>NW_025396247.1:0-1999 GCF_016433145.1 Gracilinanus agilis | reverse complement strand
CCCCTTCCCCCACGCTCACCATGGACACCTCCTCCTACAGAACATTCCCCTTCCTCAAAACTCTCTGCCACACGACATTGGGGCAATAATGCATTGCTGCTGGAATTAATGTGAATTAATCCAATCATTCCAGAAAGCAATTTGGAATTATGCACAAAGGCCTTTAACCCACTGAGTGCCTCTTGATCCAGCAATACCACTACTGACTTTGGGTACAACTCCACAGAGATAATGATGAAAAATATGTATGCAAAAATAGTCATAGCCGCGTTCTGTGTGGTGCCCCAAAATTGGAAAATGACGGGCCGAGGCTATCCCTCCACTGGGGAATGGCTGAACACATTGTGCTCTATAGGATGGAGATGGAATACTAGCGTGCTGTGAAGAATGATCTTCTCGAGCATTTCAGTAGCAACTGGAAGAACCTCAGTGAACTGATGCAGAGTGAAATCAGCAGAACCAAGAGAGCACTGAACACAGAAAGGCAGACAAACATTGTGGAACTGTCCAATGTAATGGACTTTGCTACCAGGAGCAATGCAGTGGTCCAGGACACTCCTGAAGGACTCAGGAGAAAGAGTGCTATCTACATTGGGAGAAAAACCTATGGGAGTAGAAATGCAAAAGGAAAAAGGATGCTTTATCACTCGTCACTTGAAAATATGGGCGTATGGGGGGTGGGGGTGGGGGGGCAGGCGGGGCCCGGTTTTCAAAGCGGACTCTATAGCAAAAGGGAACATTACGGAACTAGGTATCAAGAGCTAACATTTCTACAGCCCAGTGGAATTGCTTGTCTGCTCTGGGAGAGGGGAGGGTAGAGGGAAGGGAAAGAAAAGGAATCATGTGAAGATGGGGAAATATCGGGTAAACAGATAAATCTAAATTTAAAAGAAAAAACTCTGTGCCGCAGACTGAGAGCCAGAGCTCACCTCTGTTGCTGAAACACACTAATGGCAGATTGGGAGTCTATCGATGGGCTTGCCCGAACCCCTCTGCCATTTGCTCTCAGTCGCTGCTCAGCGCCACACAGCACATCCTCAGATCCACTGGTGGATGAGCCTCGGCTGGCCGGCAGGCAGAGAATACCTCCCTGGAGCTGGGCACTCCCCTAAAATGGGATCCTGCACATGCCGTGGACAAAGCTTTGCCTGCCATACCTCCTCCAAAGGAAGAGTCTGCACTTCCAGGCTCAAAGCAACAGAAATGGAGGGAAAGACATCAAAGAGAGAAAACAAGGAAGGCAGAAATTAAAGGTTACCAGAAAATGCAACATCCTAAGTGAGGTCCCCAGGACCCAAGAAGACCACCGCACATATCCACCACACACGGAGAGCTCCCCAAAAGCAGGCAATGCAAAGAACCCAAGTGCACATCAAGGTTTCTCCAGCAGAACAAGCAGATGGCAGGCTCCTACTGACCTGAAGTGCCGACACTGGTGGTGGCCACCAGGGCCTCACTGGCTGGAGATGTGGTGATGGCTTCATGGGAGGTTAGGTCTGCAGTGGGGGTGTTGGCACCTAGGCTCTCACTGATGCCTTCAGAAAAGGGGAGTCAGTCAATCCCTCAGACAGGACACATGGATTGAACGTTTACCACACCACAGGCACAGAGCCCTCTCAGACACAAGACAGCATGAGATGACCTAAAGTCTCACGGGGGCTCGTTCCTACAGATCATCCGGAGGTCTCTGCCCACACCAAACCCTCCCCCCCACCTCTTACTGCAACCCCCGCCCCCCAGCATCGCGATTCCCACTCGCCACAGTCCCTATGTATGCATCACAGATAAAGCTCTGGTCCACAAAGAGGACGGCAAGGGCCATTTCGGGCCTGAGCATGACAAAGCTACCATCGAGGACAGTGTTGGGGAACTAGAGTGACCGCCAGAACACACGGATCGCCATTACCCAGAAACACAGGATGGATCTAAGAGGTAAGGACAAGGGCAGGGAATGGCTCCCTGCTAAAAAGCTACTTCCCTTCTCCCTAACAAAAGGCAC
>NW_025396246.1:0-3259 GCF_016433145.1 Gracilinanus agilis | reverse complement strand
CCAACACACACACACACACAACACACACTCGCTCACTCAATCTTAAGCCTCCAGAGAGGAAAAAAGAGTTCTTGCTTACTTTTGAACTGGGATGAAGAGGAAGGACCTGGGCCTGAGCCAGAGGCTGTAGCAGGTGGGGCAGGGATGTCTGTTGTCAGTGTGGACCATGAGGGGGAAGGGCCAGACGCCCACAGAGTCTCCGTGGCAAATGAAGATGGCGCAAATGCCCCGCTTGCTTCTGTGTTCTTCTCTGACCCAGTGGTGGTAGGAAACAGAGGTGGGGACCCAGAGAATGGGGCCATCCCAGGAGAAGACGTGCTGGTCCCGGACGAGGAGGGGCTGAACACAGGAGAGGAGTCTGGGCCGAGGCTTGACAGCACATGGAGCTTGCCAGGGCTAACTGCCTCTGGGGAATGGAGAGACTCCGAGCTGCTGGTGGCCTCAGTCGCCATGGTGTCCAGAAGGCCGGGAATGCCGGTGCCTGGTGCGATCGGTTGGCTGCCCAGAGAGGTGGATGAACGTGTCCCTGGGCCAGCACCTGTGCTCGGGGACTCTGTGCTCTCTGTCCGGGGAGGGCTGAAGGACGGGCCGGGCCTTGGTGCTGTTGCCTGGCCTGGACCCCGAGGGCTTGTGTTCTGCAGCGTAGATCCCGGAGCCCCGGTTCCCGTAACTGAGCTAGTCAAGCGGGCAAGTCTGGTGCCCAGAGAGGCAGCGGACCCGGAGCCAGTTTCCTCTGTGGTGGGCACTGACCAGGTGGGAGCAACACTCCCTGAACCCAGGGCGGGTCCAGAGGCTGAGACATCAGACGTGAGCTTTGTGGCACTCGGAAAGGAGCCTCCTTGCTCCTCGGATGTAGACGAGGACAAACCGGGGGAAGGGCTGACCCCCGCACCCGACGAAATCGTAGAAGCAGAACTGGCTTCTACAACTGTGGGAGGTGATGACGGAGACTCGGTGTCAGTCACGGTTGGCAGCTCTGTGACCGGAGGACTTGATGGGCCAGCAGATGGTGTTAAACCTGCGGCGGCTTCGGTGCCCAAAACAGGCAGGGTAAGCTCCTGAGACACAGAGCCCCTGTCTGTGAGTGCCGAGTCCTTCCACGAGGCTGTGATCTCCCCCAGACTGGCAGTGGGCCCCGGACTCCATGCCCCTTGAGTGCCACCTCTTGGCGCAGCACTTGCGGCCTCTGAGGACGTACCATACGCTCGGGCAGTGGTCGACGACAGAAGGTACGTGGTGGTCTCCGAGCCCCGCGCCAATGCCCCACTGCCAGCGCTGGTCGCCCCCAAAGATGAGCTAACATCTGGAGAAGAGGAAGATGGGGCTCCAGGGCCAGAGTCTGAGGATGTTGTCTCTCGGGACAGGGGTGAGGGCGGGGAACCAGCTGAGCTAGTCCCTCCTCCCGGACTTGCGTGGCCAGGATGCCGAGCTGAGATGGCAGAGGTAGGGAGCGAGTCTGTGACCGCCCTGCTGGCAGGCAGGCTCATCCCCTCGGTCTCTGGCGCCGCTGAAACCTTGTCCGCAGCCAGGGGGCTGCTCCCTGAGGAGGCTTCAGGCCTGGCTGGAGGGAGAGTCCACAGCCAACTGAGGCTGGTGCTTAAGGCACTCAGGGCCTCAGCTGGGGTAGAAAGCCATGGGGCAGCTGCACTTTCCCCAGGGACAGACACAGAGGCAGCAGAAGGCGACTCTTCAGCTACCGTGGCCGGCTCTGGCTGGGAAGATGTCTCTGCTCCGGGACTCATCACTGCATCTCCTGAGCCAAGGGTGGAGGGGCTGTCCACAGGAAACTCAGTGATGGAACTCCCAGTTGGCAGCGTGATCTCTCCAACTGTCATCTCTGCAGAGACTGAGGAACTCTGGGCATCCACGTGGGTCTCTGAGCCTCGAGGGCTGCCTGCTGAAACTGGCCCAGCCAGGAACGGGTTGGGAGATGTCCCATGGGGGCTGCCCTCTGTGTCCGTAGTGGCCACGAAGCCTTCAGTAGAAGCCAGGAGGCTGGTCCCCTCCCTGTCAAACGGGGTCCTCACTGGGGCAGGAGATGAAGAGGCAACACCGCTCCTCCCCTGCTCGGTCATGGCATCAGGTCTCTCGGTGCCCATGGAGCCAGAGGGCCCCGGCACAGTAGGAGGAGGACCCCTCTGCTGGCTCACGCTGGGAGAAACAAAGGGGCTGGTTTTCTCAGTCCGGGAAGGCTCCGGTGTCCTCAAAGAGCCTGCGCTCACTGCGGGGCTGATGGGAGTTCCGAGAGGGTCCGCGGAAACGGGGAAGGCTGTGGGCGCATCCATTGGCCCTGGGCTTGCTCCCACGGAAGGGGCAGCCGTGCCTGTCCCTGCCTCCTCACTACTGGACATCTTACGCGGGGGAGTGAAAGGCAGCCCCGCCGCGCCGAGCTGCATCCCCGTCTGGGCCTCTGACTTCTCGGTGACGGTGGAAGCCACTGTGTGTGGGCCCGTGGAAATGGAGTACATGCCTGTGACTTTGCTCGGGGAGCCTGGCTCAGAAGAAGACAGAGCAAGGCTGGGGCTGATGCCTTTCCCTGAAGCAGGGATCTCGCTAGGGAACGAGTCACCTGGACTACTTTCAGGATGCCTGGTAGTGTCACGCTCCCACATCGCTGTTGTGGCGGCGCCAGAGGTGGCCGTGGGGGAAAAGGACAAGATCTTCCCTTTGGGGCTGGTGTCTGAGGGAGCACTGGAGCCTGCCGTAGCCATAGACTCAAAGGGTGTGCCGGCAGATGGGAGAGGGCTCGTGCCCAAAGACCCTCCTGCAGAATCCTCAGGGGGAGTGGGCTGGCCTCCCACAGGAGAGATGCTTGTTGGGGCTGCCTCTAGAGCACGGCCAACAGTAGCAGAGCCCACAGAGACGCTGGCTGTCTGAGCAGAGTCTGAGCCCGGAGATGTTTCCATAGGGAACATCAGTCCTGCTGTCCCGAAAGTGGAATTTCCCAAGGTCGATGCAGCCCCAGGGAGGCTCGTGAGCTCCCTGTCCTCTCTGCTCGAAGGGGATGGATTCCTGCTACCTGCTGCCACTGGGCTCAGGCTGAACAGTCCTGTGTAGTCTGAAAGAGGTGATTGGTTGGGACACATCAAAGAATCGAGTGTGCTACGTGGCAGTGATGCTCAAGGGCTCACCCCTTCTCCTCTCCTCTCTGCAGGGCTCCTTCCTGCTCCTGGATGACATTCCTCAACCCAAGCTCCACTAACTTACTCTCTCCCCTTCCCCCACGCTCACCATGGACACCTCCTCCTACAGAACATTC
>NW_025396245.1:0-5254 GCF_016433145.1 Gracilinanus agilis | reverse complement strand
TGAAGGAAAAGTAAGGAGACTGAGATAACTGACTCTCTTCTGGGGTGTAACCTTAGGGAAGGGCTAGGGATTTGGCAAGGTCAACATTCAATTTGACTCAGGATTGCAGAGATCAATCATTAGCAGTATAAGAGTTAAGTTTTTGAATACTTCTTAAAATAATATCACAATTAATGTATACCTGGATTGCTACATATCCCCCTTTTTTAAAAAAAAAAAGAAGAAAAAAATTATTAGAGTGAGTGGGGAAAAAATGAATTTAAAAACAAAAGAGAATGGAAAATTCTAAAAGGAAAAGGGAAAAGTGAAAATCTCAAAGACAAAAGTAAAAACTGTAATTGAAGGAAGAGGATTAAAAATTTGAAAAAGATGCAAAGTGAAATCTAGAAATCAAAAGATTCTTGTTAAAAAATAATAATAATATTGGAAAATAAAATTTCAAATCAGAAAAGGTAAGAAGGCCCGAATTAATGTGAAACTTACAGTTTCCCAAACATGTGGGAGATATAATATGTTATCCATTGGCAATCAAGGGTGTAAGAAGTTGTCAAACCTTTAAAGTGAAAGAAGGGTCTAGTTTGAGTCGAAAGGGAAGTCTTATTTCCCTGTCTGATTTTATGTCAGATTTTCGGGATGGTGGAGCCAAGATGCCAGCCACATTGAGATATTAGTTGGAAACTTGGTAGAAGGCCGACCTGCGTTTGAGGGTGTCAAAACACTGCGTCCTTTTACCTCCAACCAGGACCTTAGCAACCGACATCCATCTATCTTATATGGATTTTAGGTCTCTTTCAATCTTAGGCTTTCTGGCAAGTTGTAAAGGCTCTGTCTCAGTCCCTACTTCTGAAATCAGACATAATCATTCATACTAGGCCCGTGATGTTTACCAAATACTTGCAGGTTCCTACATCCTTAAGCTTTTGGATAAACAAATAGAGCCAATATATAAAAAATTATCTTAATCTACAAAATCAAAATCTTGGTACTGATTCCCACATACATCAGTATCCAAAGTAGAGTGAAGAAATAAAATGGGAAAAATAAAGGAAAGAAAAGAAAAATGTAAAATCAAATGCCTCATTACAGATGAAAAATAAAATAAACAATGAAAAATGTTAGGCTGTTGGCTCACATTTCATGTGGAAATATTTTTTAGCCAACCAAAAGTTTCTCACTCAAAATAAGATCAGTTTCCTAAACCAAATTCACAGTGTGAGTGCACGAGATTTTTCAACAGGTAAAGGGTTTTTCAACACAGGATAATACAACAATTGATGCACATACAAAAGTACAAATATTCCCAAATTATAACATACTATTTGGTTGCTGAATCATTACATCTGTCTTTCAATTAAAAGGTAGTTGTTTTTTTTTGTTTGTTTTAGCAATTTCTATCCAAATAGTTTTTTATATAAGTTAAATTCTAGCAAAGACATATACATAAACATTTTTGCAAATATAGCATAAACAGGTTAAGAGAATTAGCACATATATACATTTAGGACAATAGAAACAATTTCTTATGCAAGTGAACAGTATCCAATGTACTGTTATGAAATTACAAAAACAGTTCAAGTCTAATTATAGAAAAGACATATTATAAAAGCTGACTAAAAGCTGTTATGGCTTATATGTTTGGAAGAATCGAAACAATTTCTGTTTGCAAGAGAATAATTGAACCAATAATAAGAGAATAATAGAACCAATGTAAGATTTTGAAACTGCCAATATTACAATAATATTGTAGTTTTGCCTAAATATTATACCCTAATATCTCTGTACAATGGATTGTTAAGATGAGATTTTGGAATTATTGGTTGTATGCTTTCAATAGAAAAATAATTTTCAGATCAAATTTGAGTAACATGGAACAATTCCAACAACAATAATTGCAAGATATACATTGTACAATACAATTTAAATTTTTTGGGTGCAAGTAAAAAGTTGATCTTCAATAAATACCCATACGCTTTTAGAATAAAATGTCTGTAAGCAAGTTAATAAGTCTTTTGCAGTTAAACTGTCTCTTAATGAAAAAGTTCATCTGTGTGGATAGTTCATTAGACCTGTTCTCAAGTCTGTGGCTGTGACTTGTTTGTTTGTATGCTGTTCTTCTGGGATCTGGTAGCTGTGCTGTCCTATTGTTAGTGCTGGACAGACATCTGCTTTCTCTGCTCTCTGGGTTGGTCTTTTCTGGGAATGCTTGATGACTCTGGTTTTCTTCCATGCATTCCTGATACCTGTGAAAATAGAAGCACAATCTCGACCCCAAATGAAAAACTCATGGGGTCTTTTTCTTGGAACTGGTTTGTTAGAAAGTGTCTGATAACATCCTTTTTGGTTTTGAATTTGGGCTTTTGAATTTTGAATTTGGGCTTTTATATTTCCTTTAGCTCTTTTCCCAATGGGTAATTCCCAATTTCCTGGGATACCAGCCTTAAGAGAGATGTTCCATGATTTGTCCAATTTTGCCCATCTCTTGCTGGTATAAGCATTATTATTCCAATTTTTTAACTGTTTTGGAATAGCCAAATGTGCAAGAATATTTGAAAGTTGTGCAACAACATTGCATACTTCTTCATTTTGAGCTTTCGCCCATACAGCATGAGAGTAATTATCTCCAATTACATATCCATTTTTTATTTTTACAAAAGAGGCATATTGTAATGCATCCCTTTGCCACAATTGTGCAGGTCTTACAACTTTGCAGTCGCCTCCTTGAGGAGTGTCAGAATAAGGAGCACAAGATTTGCATTGCCAATCAATTTCACTGACTTGTATAGAAAATTGAGGTTCACAAAATTTTGCACTCTGATGTAATATTGAGCACAAATTAACCGTTTCCTGCAAAGCAGTGGTTACTAGGCCATTTGCCTTTGAAATTCTCTCAGTCTGAGGTCTATGGAGATTGTGAGAGCAAATAAAATTTTCCTTTTGACTTTGCAAGATTGCATTCTGTGTGGTGTGAAACAACAGAACAGTTTCTGTATCTTGCATTAGTTTAATTTTTTCAGCCTTTAAACAAATAATCAGATAAACAACATATAAGTCACATATGATATTACAAGTCTGTGCTATGATCTTAAGCACGTGTCTAATTGAAAAGTCTTTTTGTGCTATAGTACTAGTATTTAGACTAAAATTTACTTCAGATAAAATATCTCTTTCCCAAAGAGCTTGTGGTATATGAAAAATACCAGAAAATGTCTTACTTTTCATGTAGAACATAATCAATCTTTTATTAGTAATTTGTTGTGTCCAATTTAAATTTGAAATGTTAAATTTTAAATTTGACTTCACACTAACTTTTGCATTTAGCAAAGATTTGTTTGGAGATAGAATTGGTTGTGCAAGTTTTTTGTCATTTCCAATTGAAAATATGTGAAATGCTTTGGATTTGACTAGTATCTTTCCCTTCGCATTTTCACCAATGACCTCAGGGCAGGTTTTTAGTCCCTGAGAAATGAGGCTTCTACTCTTACCTGAGTTAAATTTTTGGGGAATCAAAGACTTATCTCTGGTGCCCTGAATTTTTAAGGGGCTCAAGGCTGGCCCCCCAAACAGTTTAAATGCTGTTTGGTTGTGGCTGTCCTAGTCTGTGTTCTTGGGAGATATGGTGAGGCCCAATGCTGGACTTTGGGACACCCTTTGAAAAATGTTATGAGTCCACTTCAGCTTTCATTTGGGACGGGATCCTGTAAAATGTCCAGTTTTGTGCCAAGCAAAGCAGACAGGTTTTGTCTTTTTAAATCGATCTGCCATCAGATTCTTGTGGTCTAAAGTTTTTATGTCTTGGCATGCTTTTCTAGCCTCTTGGTGAGGAGTCGTCTCCTCCAAGAAATCTGTAGCATTGCGTTTTGTAGTTACAATCTGCCATGCTCTTTGAGCAGCCAGTCCAATTGGATGAAAGGTTTGCTCTGAATAGAACAATTGCCTAGTAAGACTTCTAAATGTACCTGTGCCAGTTAATTCATCCTAGGCAATATCTACATGGTGTTTTTTGTTGATTCTAGCTTGTTCCTCACATAATTCCTGAAACAATAACTTCCATATTATGAAATCTTTGGCATTAAGCACAGATCCAACTAATTCATACCAAAAATCTGGTGGTAGAGATTGCTGGCTAAGCTCATCTATCAGTGACATGGTGTCATGGGCCGCATTACCATACTGAATGACACTATTCCATTGAGCTTCAAGAGTTTGGAATTCAACCTCTTTCTGCTTTTCTAAGTTTACTTTTGCATTCTCAGGATTATTTTTAATTTCTGTTGGAGAAGCTGATTTCTCTGCTTTCTCTTCTAGGTTTAGGCTGCTTGTAAACCTGCAGTTAGTATTGAGTGAAGAAGGAGGAAGAAGAGGTGTGGGCTGAGCTCTAGTCAGTTCATCAGAGTCAAGAGAAGCTGCATGAGGTGGAGGAGGAATAAATTGAGTGTCAGAAAGTCTATGGGCTCTAAGAGAAACTGAGTAAGATGGTGGAGGGATAGAGTCAGCAGGAACAAATGAAAGTGGAGAGGTTAGGGTAGGTAGGGGATCAGTAAGCTTAAGTGTGTAAGCAATAAGCGGAATCAGAGGATCAGCCTTTGAAGGCTGGAGCTCAGGAGATAGCTCGAGGGGAAGGTCAAGCTGAGAGTCAGCTTGATTCTGTGAAGGAAAAGAAGTCATCAGAGGGATGGGTGGAACAAGATAGATGAAATTCAGGTTAGAAGGAAAGTCTAAGAGTGAGGCAGGTTGGGACAATGAATCTTGAATGGTTTCTGCCTCTAAAGCTGTTCTAACTACCTTCCAAGTTAACCAGACTGATGATGCAACTCTAAGTCCCTTTTCTTGCGCTTTCTTTAAAGTCTGTCCAAGTTGGTCCCACTGTTGTACATTGAGTACTTCTATTTCTAGTAACTTGGGATCACATTTCAAAATCATCTTAAACAATGCCTGAAGTTTAGCTTCTGGTACTCTGTATCCTGCCTGTGCACTAAGGATTTTAGCGATCGTATGTAACTAGTGTGAGAAGAAAGTTTCTGACCCATTTTCTAGTGGTCAGCGACTCACCCCAGAGGCCACCTGAGGTCCGTTGACCGTCCTGGGTCCTGCACTGCAGTCTTCCTCTCAGGTGTCAATCCACGATGGGTGCCAGATGAAGCCGTCCACCGACTCCAGGAAGATTCCTAGTGGGTTGGACTCTCAGAAAGGGGAACCAGGGACTGAGGGAAAATGGGCTACGGGTTAAGGATTAATGGAAAGAGAACATAAGGCG
>NW_025396244.1:0-1994 GCF_016433145.1 Gracilinanus agilis | reverse complement strand
TGAAGGAAAAGTAAGGAGACTGAGATAACTGACTCTCTTCTGGGGTGCGGCCTTAGGGAAGGGCTAGGGATTTGGCAAGGTCAACATTCAATTTGACTCAGGATTGCAGAGATCAATCATTAGCAGTATAAGAGTTAAGTTTTTGAATACTTCTTAAAATAATATCACAATTAATGTATACCTGGATTGCTACATTAAGATTAAAAATGATAAAGACTGATATAATAAGAGAAATTAGTAGTTTAATTAAAACCATGGCCGTGTTGGTAAAATATATATATGACCGCGCCTATCTTTTAATTTTACCACTGGAGCCTATTCTCTCTTCCACTCACCAGCCAGCTCTTCAGGAAGACCAAAGGGAAAAGGGCCTTCTCTAGGCCCCTCCTCTGAATTTAAACTCCCTCTGTGTGGGGACCTTTGACATCCTCATGCCGTAAGACCCATTGGAATCATGGGTAATGTAGTCTCAAAGCCCCTACGTGTCCATAGGGAGTCTGCTAGACACTTCCATATAGCACTTCCCTGGCATTCAAAACAAACAAAAGAACAATGGGGAGTGCTTGTCCCCATTTCAGATGGCCTTCTGAACACACTTTTCCAATCGAAGTCTTCACCTTCTTATTACAAGTCTCAGTTTGTCCCGATGACTGAGGGTGGTAAATGCTATGTAAGCTTCTTTTTATTCCTAAGGTTTTGTAAATCTCATGTAGGATGTTTTGAGAAAAGCGTGATCCATGGTTTAGTCTATTCTGGCTGGTACTGAAAATCTCGGGACTATCTTTCTCAGAAGTGTCTTCACCACAAAGGCTACGTTGTTTTTCTTTGCAGGGAACACTGCTGGCCATCGAGTCAACCTATCAACGATGACTAGGCCATCTTCGTATCCTTGACAATTGGGCATTGATATGTAATAGATCTGTAAGCACTCAAATGGGGTAAATGCCAATTGTCTTCCTCTAAGTCCTTTAATTCTGGTCATCCCCTGATTGTATTGCAAGCACACCTTGCATTTCTGGCATGTTCTAATTGCACAAGTGGAAATTCTGGGTGCTGTCCAGGATCTTCAAATGCCATCTATGAGGGTGAAAGATTCATATATGAATTTGGAAAGCTTATATAGGCCTAGGCCTAGCTCTGGACCTAGATAGGACCACGTGGAATTGGTTCAAGGATGGGCGTGAAGAAGGATATCTCCTGGGACCCTGGCCAGGCCCCAGGTGGATGTCTGACTATTTGTGTGCCAACAGTTTCTGGGAACTCGCCACTCACGAAAAACTGTAAACAGTCCTATGGACCCTTCAGGGAGGGTTGGCCCCCTCTCTTGGAAAGATTCTCAGACCCAAAATTGTTTAGTCCAACATCTTTGGCTTTAATCCCACATGCCCCATTCCTTGCCAAGATTAGCAGGTTATGCAAGTACACTGGCCAAAAGCCACTTTTGTCTACAACCCCCATAAAAGTCCTCACGAAGCCCTCAGCCCTCTGGAGTCTCACCCGTGGAGAGGACACTCTGCTCCAGACCTTCCCAGGTGGGACTCTGGGTGGCTGTACCAGGACCCCCAGCCTTGTGAACCCAGGAGTTGGTGTCTCCCTGATTTGGTGATGTCTTCTTGGCTTATATAGGCTCTTATTGCTTTTGCTTTTGTACTTCTTAGTTGTGTATTTTATTTTTGCTGTAAATCAAATATTTTGCTGCCCACTTAATAATTAATAAATAATTCTTACTGAACACTGTGGAGCCAGAGTGTCCTTGCATAGGAGTGAATCCAAACACGGTCTCTTAATGAGATGATTCCCCTTAACAAGACAGGGGCTTCTCCATACTTACTTAGTCCACAGAAGTTTCTCTAGTGTACTTCCCAAGCTCTGCCCTTCATCAGAGAGAATTTCTCAATCCCCTTCCAGACTTTTTTTACTAACTTTGATGTGGGCTGATAGTAGGCTTTGAGGAGTAATAATGGGAAAGGGACCCTCAGACTCTGAAATCTGAC
>NW_025396243.1:0-7358 GCF_016433145.1 Gracilinanus agilis | reverse complement strand
TGAAAACTGTAACTCTATTGGCTTTCTAAACGTAGTAGGTGTATCAGAAACACCTCAAAAGGTCTCAAAACTTTCTCCTTGCATGGTAAGCATGGGACCCTTAACTGTAGAACATTCCTTTCTTTTAGTGCCTGGATCCCCCACAAATTTGCTGGGAAGGGATCTATTATGTAAACTTAAAGCCACAATAATTTACACTCCAGATGGCTCTATGCCATTAGAATTACCTGAGGACTCTAAATTTGCTCTCTGTACTTCTTTCAGGGAGTCAGGAAGTAAAAGAGCCTCCCACCTTTGAAATCCCAGATGATATCCCTAAGTCTCTCTGGGCCACATCTTCTTCTGATGTAGGCCTACTTAAATCAGCTGTTCCTGTTCAGATTAAAACAAGAGTTGGGCCAGCTCCCTCCATTCCTCAGTAACCCCTAACCAAAGAAGCTATTGAGGGAATCATTCCAGTAATAAATTCATTAATTGAGCAAGGAATAATAATTCCATGCAAATCAGAATATAATACACCTATTTTACCTGTTAAAAAGCCAAAAATAGGCCCAGATGGAAAAGCCCAATATTGATTTGTTCAAGATTTAAGGGCTGTAAACAAGCATGTTGTAAAAATACATCCTGTGGTTTCAAACCCAAACACAAAAATTTCCTCTAATCCCAGTACAGCCACTTACTTTATGGTAGTGGACTTGTGTTCAGCCTTTTTCTCAATTCCTATTCACGAGGATTCTAGACATATATTCGCCTTTACCTGGAAAAATTCCCATGAACATGGACCCATTTGCCCCAGGGGCATGTGGAAAGTCCCCAGACTTTTTGCACAGATTTTGAGCCAAGATACAGATAAAATAAAATTTAAAAACAGTAAATTAATTAAATATGTGGATGATTTGCTCTTGGCCTCACCAGATGCCAAAATATGTCAGGAAGATTGTAAATATCTTCTTTTAGAATTGCATAAAAGAGGCCACAAGATCTCAAAACAAATGGTTCAGTGATGTCCCCAAAGTGGAATATTTAGGATTCATTTTAACTACTGGTGCCCATTATATTTCTCCTAAGCTCATTGAAAATATTCAAAAATCGAGCTATCCTACCACTAAAAAACAGTTAAGAGCAATCTTAGGAGCAACAGGTTTTTGTAGACAATGAATCCCTTTCTATGGGGAAATTACTAAACCCCTTATAGCACTAACAAGAGATTCAGTCCCTGAACTGCTTAAATTAGAGTCAGAACACCAGTTAGCTCTGTCAAATCTAAAACAGGCTACCCTGTCTGCCCCTGCTCTAGGCATCCCAGATTATAACAAACCATTTACTTTATATGTACATAAGTGTAAAGGGGTAGCTTCAGGTGTTTTAACTCAAACTTTGGGACCATATCAGCTTCCAATTGCTTATTATTTGGCCCAGCTGGACCTAGTAGCTTCAGGAGCACCACCATGTCTTAGAGGAGTTGCTGCCACAGCTTTATTAGTAACAAAAACTGTTGATCTAGTATTCCTCTAATGGAAAGGAAGTGGAAAAATGGAAGCAAAAATTTAAAGCAAAACTGATAAATGGAGTATGGGTGTCTTCTGAAGGAAAACCCCTGCTCCCTAGAAGTTTTTATCACCAAATTTGCCAATCTATTCATAAAAATGGTCATTTTGGTACCCAGAACATCGTGGACTCTGTTAAAAGGGTATGAATAGCTCCTGGCATAACTACTATAACTTCTAAAGTGTGTACAGCCTGCCCTACCTGCCAAGCATATAACCAACATGCCTTTCTTGACAAAGCTTTTGGTGGGTGTCCACTGGCTTACACACCTTTTGAGAACTTGCAAATTGATTACATAACAATGCCAAAGGCTGGACAATATAAATTTTGTCTAGTCATAGTGAATCAACTGACCAGATGGCTGGAAGCATTCCCTACTGTCTAAGCCACAGTGGCTTTTGTTGCCAAGGTGCTTTTAAAAGTAATCATTCCTCATTTTGGCCTGCCTGCACTATAGATTCAGACAGGTGAAGTCACTTTACTGATTCAGTTTTATCTGGAATTATTCTTGTTTGGAGATAACTCCCATATTCCATGTACTATATCACCCCCAGAGCTCAGGCCAAGTTGAAATGATGAATAGAGAACTTAAAACTATGACTGGCAAAGTATGCACCAATACACATTTAAAATGCCCTGAAATTCTCCCTCTGGCTCTATATTACCTTAGAAGCAGGCCCAGAGGAGATTTACACATCTCACCATAGGAAATGCTTTTTGGACACCCCCCTCTACAGGCTAAGCCTTTTTCTCCTGCATATACATCACTATTAGGGGGAGATACTTCTATTGCTTCCTATATACAGGAATTATAGCACAAACTATGTGAACTCCATGAATCTGGAACTGCAGTACAAGCAGGACAAATAGACTTTTCACTTTATGACCTGAACCCAGGAGACAAGGTATGCATAAAGTTTTTCCAGCACACTGGGGCAACTCAGCCTTCCTGGGAAGGGCCATTTCAAATATTGTTAACCACTCCAACAGCTATAAAAATTGGAGAAAAGGACTCTTAGATTCATTACTCACATGTAAAGAGAGCACCTTCTCTTGAAACTGATTGACTGTATCCTATTATAAGCATTAGCGATAATAGTCCATAGAAAAGTGGACACTATTTTTAGGAACACATTGAATTCCTGAATTTTATTTTACTATTGCCTTTTACCTTTCTAATAGAATATTTGATTTTTTTCCTTTTTTAAAAATTTCTTACACTTAAAGTACATATAATCAATATTTTTTATTCTGCAGTAATATGTTTAAAATATATTTGGTATAATATTGATGCATACCCACAAAGATTTCTCATCCTATCTTATCCTCTCTCTTATTTCCTTATTTCTTCTTTCTCTTCTCATTTGTAAATAAATTTTCCATTAAAGGCGTTTTAACTTGAGGTTATTCTTTAATTGGGGATTGACAATTGTTCAATCCCCTGGCTACCAAACCTTTTAATATTTACCAATCAAACCCTCTTTTTACCCATTACATTAGAGAGAACAGAGGTCAAAGAGACCAAATCCAAGCCAAGACAAGAGGATTTGAATGTTTGGGGTTTGAGGTTGCAGCTGTTTTGACATGTCAGAGGCATGACTTCCCTGAGCCCCACCAAGCACCTCCGTATGGCTGCCATCCTGACTCCTATAATCTAGTCCCTTTTCTGTCTTTCATAGTGTGACAAATTTTCGGTAGTCCTGCCTACTGATTGGGTAAGTGCATAATTACATAAATCACTTCAGTTGGGCCCTGATTCAAGGACTTGTTATAGGTTTATTTTTCCTTTACTTGGAATTTGATACTTTATATGTTATCCAGAAATTACTTTTTTCTCATTTATTTGGATTTTTTGATGTTTTTATTTTCTTTTACCATTTGATTCATATACCCCATAACTCAGCTATGCATCCCTGAGTGATCCCTGTGTTTGTCACCATCCTTCTCAGGGGGAAATGTATTATTATCCTATAATGCAAAGTTTAAATTCTTTTGAGAGTAATTTCAGGATAAGAAACTTGCTACCTACTGTTGTATTAGGGAAGCTGTAAGATGACAGAGGTCTGTAGGATCAAATTTCTCTCTGATTGTTTGGTCTATGGAAAGGACACACCCACACTCACAAACAGGCTTGCCTGAAGAAAGGGGCAGGATCTTGCTGAGTTCTCCTTCACTTCCCCCCTCCCACTAGGCAGTTAGAAAGTCAGTTACAATATGAGAATGGTGGACAACCTGACTGGATATCTTCTGGGCTCAGACACTAAGTTAGGAAAGACCAAACTCCTAAAGATGATAACTTTCTCTAAATTATTTCCCCACAGGACTGTATTGGAGAAAGCTTGATTTCTTAGGACCTCGCAGGCACAAAAGATAGGATATGTACCAGGGCTACCAAGTAAGAGGAACTCAGCTTGAGGAGGTTGTATTTCCCTGAATATATAACCAGGCCCAGCTCCCAATTGATTAAAGGTTTAATGATAAGGTGGGAATGGGAAGGAAGGGAGAAGGATAAATAAGGTCTGGGAAGCCCTCAAACTGTTATGTCCACGCATCCCCTCCCCCTAAAAGGGAAAGGTAACTTGATTAACTAATCTGCTCTCTATCCCTACAAATATTCTTCCCCTATATCTAAATAACTAAACAGAGGTAAACTGTGGGTAGTTGAATGTCAAACCAAAGTAAAGCAGGTTGGCAGTTAGGAACTAAAATGACTTTGCTCAGATTCAAGCCTCAAGCTCCAAGAGCAACCCAGGACCTGAGACCCAGCAAGCAGAGAGACCTGCCAACTCTCCTCCCAGGGCTCCAACTCCCCTTACCTGCCTTAATTGGCCCATCTCTTAAGAGTTCTCTGGGGGCCCTATGGAATTCTAAGCTATAGCTTGAACCCCCCACCCCTGCAGCTGGTATCCCTCTCTACAATATGAATCTCATAGTAACCCTGTTTTTTTAGTAGCTAGAATTTCCACCAGAAATTCTGCAGGCTTAAGACATGTCAGCACACACCACCCCCATCTACACTACATCTAAACTTCCTATTCTTAACAACTTAACCCTATTCTCTCTATTCCTAACAACGTAAAGCTATTCCTATGCCTTATTCTGTCTACCACTATTGAAGAAGGGAAAAGGAAGATAAACAAAGGGAAAAAAGGTTTGGATATAAATACAAGCATAACAACATATGAAACAAAGTAACACAATTATAAAACACAACTTTGCAACAAATACAGGTTGCAATGACTATTTCTAAAGCATGCAATAAAAATATCTTTAAAACACAATCAAATGCAAACTTGCGAAAGGCTAAACTGTATCTCAACGTGCTTCTTGACTTATAACTAAATGAGGCATTAAGCCTGGTCAAACTCTACAAGCAAAGTGCTATAAAACTGTGTCTGGGCATAAACAGAAACATTAAATCCTAATTTCTTCGTGTTAGTACCTTACTGACACTATATTAATGGTGTTAATACTTCTAAGTTCTAAATTATTAGTATGTTAAGGTTATCTTGTTAGTCATAACTATGTACATGGCGCTATATATATATATATATATAAAATCACTTATTCTTATACTCTTGTGGCTTTCCCTAACTGACTGGGTGTTCCAAAGATCCCTAAACCTACCTTTCCCTAAGGTTTTTAGTAATTCTAAACTATATATGTGTTAGTAATTATAATACAGGTATACACAATGCCTAAATACAAGTAAAAGTTCCATTGATGTCTATCAAATCAAAAAACAAACAATGGATCTTTTGATATGCTCGAGATCCTAGGATACTCTTCCATTATATACAGATATTCACATGCAATATGTACATATGATACATATATACATGTATATACATTATAGAGACTCTCATTTATCTACATGAGGTCTATGTCAAGTGAAGCCATCTACCAACTCTACAAAGATTCCTAGTGGGTTTGACACTCATAAAGGGGAACTAAGGACTGAGTGAAAATGAGTTACGAGTTAAGGACTAAGGGAAAGAGAACATAAGGCGAGAATGAAGACACACAGACACAGAAAGTTTTGGCATAAGGTAGACAAGCAGCAAGTAAGCTCTGATGGTCAAGAGCTTCTCCCTCAACTGTCATATAGCTACTTTTATTAGGGTTACAATTGTACATGGGAGGATGGGGGAGCCAAGTGGTCTGATGTGAGGTAAACATCATGAGATACAGACTGTTGGAACCTAAAGCAATAGATAGAGCAAACATCGAGATCAGGAATCCATATGGCCTAACGTCTTGATACTAATTACTTGTTTTTTGGTAAAGTATGGAGCCTGAGATAACTGACCAGTCTTCTAGAGTGTAGCCTTAGGGAAGGGCTAGGAATTTGGCAAGGTTGAGGTTTAATTCAACTCAAGGTTACAGAAATCACTCATAAGCAATACAAGAGTCATTTTTGAGCACTCTTAAAATAATATCACAATTAATGTATATCTGGATTGCTACATCAAGAAGTGAAAAATCAGGGCAGCTGGGTGGCTCAGTGGATAGAGAGTTAGGCCTAGAGACAGGAGGTCCTAGGTTCAAATCTGGCCTCAGACACTTCCCAGCTGTGTGACCCTGGGCAAGTCACTTGACCCCCATTGCCTACCCTTCCCACTCTTCCACCTAGGAGCCAGTACACAGAAGTTAAGGGTTTAAAAAAAAAAGTGAAAAATCAGTTTTGTGTTGTGTCCAATGAACTAATAAATGCTGGTGTATGTATATACTTACCCATACTGCATGGATCTTCTGCCAACACCAGAGAACCACAATTCTCCTTGTGTAGCAATATATAGTGTGGCATGCAAGCTACCATGTGATGTCTCATTTGGGTAGTGTATGCTTATGTACCCAATATTATAACCTTACATAATTCTTTCTTCCAGTCCTCTTCCTGCATGGTGCTTAGTAAAGATTATAGTTCTCTTGTGATTGTCCATTCCTTTGTGCCACCCTTGCTGTGGATTACTGCAGCTTATAGCTTTTATGTTCTTCATTTTTTCCTCTGTACTGCATTCATACTTGCCTGTTGCCTATCATCTTTCCAGATGGTTGTCTTGTCACCTTCTTAAACAGGAACAGTTGTTGTTGTTGTGCAATTGTGTTAATTATCGTGTTATTTTTGTGTTGCAAAAAAAATTTTTTTCCAGTTTGTTTTTTTTTGGATATCAAACAGCTCAATATTCTTCAACAGTACATTCTGTATGCTGTGGATCTGTTTGTGTATTTATTCGATATTGCTCTAAATCAGTTGGTGTTTCATGGTGTTCTTCATTTACAGCATGTTCTTTTACAGGATTCACATGCGTGATGTGGAACCAGGGAACTCTGTTCTCAACTTTGACACATGTCAGACTAGTTAACCATATTTGATGAGGTCCTACCCATTTAGGGTCCAGAATGGATTTCCTTGTAAAATTCCTTATGTAGACCATATCTCCCGGTTTAAGCTGATGTAAGCTAAAGCCTAATGGAACTCTCTGAGTTAACAGTCCAAGCTTGTGCAATTCATCCAGTCTTTTCTTCAAAGCTTTTATATATTTATACAGCTGACATTCAGCTCCAAGGTGTGATAAGTGAGCTGACTTCTGGGATGGTCTATGCCACGGAGCATGACCATATAAAAGTTCAAATGGTGATAAGCGTGTGTCACCACAGGGTTGACTTCTCAAATAAAAAAGTGTTAAGTGAAGCCGTCCACCGACTCCACGAAGATTCCTAGTGGGTTGGACTCTCAGAAAGGGGAACCAAGGACTGAGTGAAAATGGGCTACGGGTTAAGGATTAATGGAAAGAGAACATAAGGCG
>NW_025396242.1:0-9043 GCF_016433145.1 Gracilinanus agilis | reverse complement strand
TGAAAACTGTAACTCTATTGGCTTTCTAAACGTAGTAGGTGTATCAGGAACACCTCAAAAGGTCTCAAAACTTTCTCCTTGCATGGTAAGCATGGGACCCTTAACTGTAGAACATTCCTTTCTTTTAATGCCTGGATCCCCCACAAATTTGCTGGGAAGGGATCTATTATGTAAACTTAAAGCCACAATAATTTGCACTCCAGATGGCTCTATGCCATTAGAATTACCTGAGGACTCTAAATGTGCTCTCTGTACTTCTTTCAGGGAGTCAGGAAGTAAAAGAGCCTCCCACCTTTGAAATCCCAGATGATATCCCTAAGTCTCTGGGCCACATCTTCTTCTGATGTAGGCCTACTTAAATCAGCTGTTCCTGTTCAGATTAAAACAAGAGTTGGGCCAGCTCCCTCCATTCCTCAGTAACCCCTAACCAAAGAAGCTATTGAGGGAATCATTCCAGTAATAAATTCATTAATTGAGCAAGGAATAATAATTCCATGCAAATCAGAATATAATACACCTATTTTACCTGTTAAAAAGCCAAAAATAGGCCCAGATGGAAAAGCCCAATATTGATTTGTTCAAGATTTAAGGGCTGTAAACAAGCATGTTGTAAAAATACATCCTGTGGTTTCAAACCCAAACACAAAAATTTCCTCTAATCCCAGTACAGCCACTTACTTTATGGTAGTGGACTTGTGTTCAGCCTTTTTCTCAATTCCTATTCACGAGGATTCTAGACATATATTCGCCTTTACCTGGAAAAATTCCCATGAACATGGACCCATTTGCCCCAGGGGCATGTGGAAAGTCCCCAGACTTTTTGCACAGATTTTGAGCCAAGATACAGATAAAATAAAATTTAAAAACAGTAAATTAATTAAATATGTGGATGATTTGCTCTTGGCCTCACCAGATGCCAAAATATGTCAGGAAGATTGTAAATATCTTCTTTTAGAATTGCATAAAAGAGGCCACAAGATCTCAAAACAAATGGTTCAGTGATGTCCCCAAAGTGGAATATTTAGGATTCATTTTAACTACTGGTGCCCATTATATTTCTCCTAAGCTCATTGAAAATATTCAAAAATCGAGCTATCCTACCACTAAAAAACAGTTAAGAGCAATCTTAGGAGCAACAGGTTTTTGTAGACAATGAATCCCTTTCTATGGGGAAATTACTAAACCCCTTATAGCACTAACAAGAGATTCAGTCCCTGAACTGCTTAAATTAGAGTCAGAACACCAGTTAGCTCTGTCAAATCTAAAACAGGCTACCCTGTCTGCCCCTGCTCTAGGCATCCCAGATTATAACAAACCATTTACTTTATATGTACATAAGTGTAAAGGGGTAGCTTCAGGTGTTTTAACTCAAACTTTGGGACCATATCAGCTTCCAATTGCTTATTATTTGGCCCAGCTGGACCTAGTAGCTTCAGGAGCACCACCATGTCTTAGAGGAGTTGCTGCCACAGCTTTATTAGTAACAAAAACTGTTGATCTAGTATTCCTCTAATGGAAAGGAAGTGGAAAAATGGAAGCAAAAATTTAAAGCAAAACTGATAAATGGAGTATGGGTGTCTTCTGAAGGAAAACCCCTGCTCCCTAGAAGTTTTTATCACCAAATTTGCCAATCTATTCATAAAAATGGTCATTTTGGTACCCAGAACATCGTGGACTCTGTTAAAAGGGTATGAATAGCTCCTGGCATAACTACTATAACTTCTAAAGTGTGTACAGCCTGCCCTACCTGCCAAGCATATAACCAACATGCCTTTCTTGACAAAGCTTTTGGTGGGTGTCCACTGGCTTACACACCTTTTGAGAACTTGCAAATTGATTACATAACAATGCCAAAGGCTGGACAATATAAATTTTGTCTAGTCATAGTGAATCAACTGACCAGATGGCTGGAAGCATTCCCTACTGTCTAAGCCACAGTGGCTTTTGTTGCCAAGGTGCTTTTAAAAGTAATCATTCCTCATTTTGGCCTGCCTGCACTATAGATTCAGACAGGTGAAGTCACTTTACTGATTCAGTTTTATCTGGAATTATTCTTGTTTGGAGATAACTCCCATATTCCATGTACTATATCACCCCCAGAGCTCAGGCCAAGTTGAAATGATGAATAGAGAACTTAAAACTATGACTGGCAAAGTATGCACCAATACACATTTAAAATGCCCTGAAATTCTCCCTCTGGCTCTATATTACCTTAGAAGCAGGCCCAGAGGAGATTTACACATCTCACCATAGGAAATGCTTTTTGGACACCCCCCTCTACAGGCTAAGCCTTTTTCTCCTGCATATACATCACTATTAGGGGGAGATACTTCTATTGCTTCCTATATACAGGAATTATAGCACAAACTATGTGAACTCCATGAATCTGGAACTGCAGTACAAGCAGGACAAATAGACTTTTCACTTTATGACCTGAACCCAGGAGACAAGGTATGCATAAAGTTTTTCCAGCACACTGGGGCAACTCAGCCTTCCTGGGAAGGGCCATTTCAAATATTGTTAACCACTCCAACAGCTATAAAAATTGGAGAAAAGGACTCTTAGATTCATTACTCACATGTAAAGAGAGCACCTTCTCTTGAAACTGATTGACTGTATCCTATTATAAGCATTAGCGATGATAGTCCATAGAAAAGTGGACACTATTTTTAGGAACACATTGAATTCCTGAATTTTATTTTACTATTGCCTTTTACCTTTCTAATAGAATATTTGATTTTTTTCCTTTTTTAAAAATTTCTTACACTTAAAGTACATATAATCAATATTTTTTATTCTGCAGTAATATGTTTAAAATATATTTGGTATAATATTGATGCATACCCACAAAGATTTCTCATCCTATCTTATCCTCTCTCTTATTTCCTTATTTCTTCTTTCTCTTCTCATTTGTAAATAAATTTTCCATTAAAGGCGTTTTAACTTGAGGTTATTCTTTAATTGGGGATTGACAATTGTTCAATCCCCTGGCTACCAAACCTTTTAATATTTACCAATCAAACCCTCTTTTTACCCATTACATTAGAGAGAACAGAGGTCAAAGAGACCAAATCCAAGCCAAGACAAGAGGATTTGAATGTTTGGGGTTTGAGGTTGCAGCTGTTTTGACATGTCAGAGGCATGACTTCCCTGAGCCCCACCAAGCACCTCCGTATGGCTGCCATCCTGACTCCTATAATCTAGTCCCTTTTCTGTCTTTCATAGCATGACAAATTTTCGGTAGTCCTGGCTACTGATTGGGTAAGTGCATAATTACATAAATCACTTCAGTTGGGCCCTGATTCAAGGACTTGTTATAGGTTTATTTTTCCTTTACTTGGAATTTGATACTTTATATGTTATCCAGAAATTACTTTTTTCTCATTTATTTGGATTTTTTGATGTTTTTATTTTCTTTTACCATTTGATTCATATACCCCGTAACTCAGCTATGCATCCCTGAGTGATCCCTGTGTTTGTCACCATCCTCCTCAGGGGGAAATGTATTATTATCCTATAATGCAAAGTTTAAATTCTTTTGAGAGTAATTTCAGGATAAGAAACTTGCTACCTACTGTTGTATTAGGGAAGCTGTAAGATGACAGAGGTCTGTAGGATCAAATTTCTCTCTGATTGTTTGGTCTATGGAAAGGACACACCCACACTCACAAACAGGCTTGCCTGAAGAAAGGGGCAGGATCTTGCTGAGTTCTCCTTCACTTCCCCCCTCCCACTAGGCAGTTAGAAAGTCAGTTACAATATGAGAATGGTGGACAACCTGACTGGATATCTTCTGGGCTCAGACACTAAGTTAGGAAAGACCAAACTCCTAAAGATGATAACTTTCTCTAAATTATTTCCCCACAGGACTGTATTGGAGAAAGCTTGATTTCTTAGGACCTCGCAGGCACAAAAGATAGGATATGTACCAGGGCTACCAAGTAAGAGGAACTCAGCTTGAGGAGGTTGTATTTCCCTGAATATATAACCAGGCCCAGCTCCCAATTGATTAAAGGTTTAATGATAAGGTGGGAATGGGAAGGAAGGGAGAAGGATAAATAAGGTCTGGGAAGCCCTCAAACTGTTATGTCCACGCATCCCCTCCCCCTAAAAGGGAAAGGTAACTTGATTAACTAATCTGCTCTCTATCCCTACAAATATTCTTCCCCTATATCTAAATAACTAAACAGAGGTAAACTGTGGGTAGTTGAATGTCAAACCAAAGTAAAGCAGGTTGGCAGTTAGGAACTAAAATGACTTTGCTCAGATTCAAGCCTCAAGCTCCAAGAGCAACCCAGGACCTGAGACCCAGCAAGCAGAGAGACCTGCCAACTCTCCTCCCAGGGCTCCAACTCCCCTTACCTGCCTTAATTGGCCCATCTCTTAAGAGTTCTCTGGGGGCCCTATGGAATTCTAAGCTATAGCTTGAACCCCCCACCCCTGCAGCTGGTATCCCTCTCTACAATATGAATCTCATAGTAACCCTGTTTTTTTAGTAGCTAGAATTTCCACCAGAAATTCTGCAGGCTTAAGACATGTCAGCACACACCACCCCCATCTACACTACATCTAAACTTCCTATTCTTAACAACTTAACCCTATTCTCTCTATTCCTAACAACGTAAAGCTATTCCTATGCCTTATTCTGTCTACCACTATTGAAGAAGGGAAAAGGAAGATAAACAAAGGGAAAAAAGGTTTGGATATAAATACAAGCATAACAACATATGAAACAAAGTAACACAATTATAAAACACAACTTTGCAACAAATACAGGTTGCAATGACTATTTCTAAAGCATGCAATAAAAATATCTTTAAAACACAATCAAATGCAAACTTGCGAAAGGCTAAACTGTATCTCAACGTGCTTCTTGACTTATAACTAAATGAGGCATTAAGCCTGGTCAAACTCTACAAGCAAAGTGCTATAAAACTGTGTCTGGGCATAAACAGAAACATTAAATCCTAATTTCTTCGTGTTAGTACCTTACTGACACTATATTAATGGTGTTAATACTTCTAAGTTCTAAATTATTAGTATGTTAAGGTTATCTTGTTAGTCATAACTATGTACATGGCGCTATATATATATATATATATAAAATCACTTATTCTTATACTCTTGTGGCTTTCCCTAACTGACTGGGTGTTCCAAAGATCCCTAAACCTACCTTTCCCTAAGGTTTTTAGTAATTCTAAACTATATATGTGTTAGTAATTATAATACAGGTATACACAATGCCTAAATACAAGTAAAAGTTCCATTGATGTCTATCAAATCAAAAAACAAACAATGGATCTTTTGATATGCTCGAGATCCTAGGATACTCTTCCATTATATACAGATATTCACATGCAATATGTACATATGATACATATATACATGTATATACATTATAGAGACTCTCATTTATCTACATGAGGTCTATGTCAAGTGAAGCCATCTACCAACTCTACAAAGATTCCTAGTGGGTTTGACACTCATAAAGGGGAACTAAGGACTGAGTGAAAATGAGTTACGAGTTAAGGACTAAGGGAAAGAGAACATAAGGCGAGAATAAAGACACACAGACACAGAAAGTTTTGGCATAAGGTAGACAAGCAGCAAGTAAGCTCTGATGGTCAAGAGCTTCTCCCTCAACTGTCATATAGCTACTTTTATTAGGGTTACAATTGTACATGGGAGGATGGGGGAGCCAAGTGGTCTGATGTGAGGTAAACATCATGAGATACAGACTGTTGGAACCTAAAGCAATAGATAGAGCAAACATCGAGATCGGGAATCCATATGGCCTAACGTCTTGATACTAATTACTTGTTTTTTGGTAAAGTATGGAGCCTGAGATAACTGACCAGTCTTCTAGAGTGTAGCCTTAGGGAAGGGCTAGGAATTTGGCAAGGTTGAGGTTTAATTCAACTCAAGGTTACAGAAATCACTCATAAGCAATACAAGAGTCATTTTTGAGCACTCTTAAAATAATATCACAATTAATGTATATCTGGATTGCTACATCAAGAAGTGAAAAATCAGGGCAGCTGGGTGGCTCAGTGGATGGAGAGTTAGGCCTAGAGACGGGAGGTCCTAGGTTCAAATCCGGCCTCAGACACTTCCCAGCTGTGTGACCCTGGGCAAGTCACTTGACCCCCATTGCCTACCCTTCCCACTCTTCCACCTAGGAGCCAGTACACAGAAGTTAAGGGTTTAAAAAAAAAAGTGAAAAATCAGTTTTGTGTTGTGTCCAATGAACTAATAAATGCTGGTGTATGTATATACTTACCCATACTGCATGGATCTTCTGCCAACACCAGAGAACCACAATTCTCCTTGTGTAGCAATATATAGTGTGGCATGCAAGCTACCATGTGATGTCTCATTTGGGTAGTGTATGTTTATGTACCCAATATTATAACCTTACATAATTCTTTCTTCCAGTCCTCTTCCTGCATGGTGCTTAATAAAGATTATAGTTCTCTTGTGATTGTCCATTCCTTTGTGCCACCCTTGCTGTGGATTACTGCAGTTTATAGCTTTTATGTTCTTCATTTTTTCCTCTGTACTGCATTCATACTTGCCTGTTGCCTATCATCTTTCCAGATGGTTGTCTTGTCACCTTCTTAAACAGGAACAGTAGTTGTTATTGTGCAATTGTGTTAATTATCGTGTTATTTTTGTGTTGCAAAAAAAATTTTTTTTCCAGTTTGTTTTTTTTGGATATCAAACAGCTCAATATTCTTCAACAGTACATTCTGTATGCTGTGGATCTGTTTGTGTATTTATTCGATATTGCTCTAAATCAGTTGGTGTTTCATGGTGTTCTTCATTTACAGCATGTTCTTTTACAGGATTCACATGCGTGATGTGGAACCAGGGAACTCTGTTCTCAACTTTGACACATGTCAGACTAGTTAACCATATTTGATGAGGCCCTACCCATTTAGGGTCCAGAATGGATTTCCTTGTAAAGTTCCTTATGTAGATCATATCTCCCGGTTTAAGCTGATGTAAGCTAAAGCCTAATGGAACTCTCTGAGTTAACAGTCCAAGCTTGTGCAATTCATCCAGTCTTTTCTTCAAAGCTTTTATATATTTATACAGCTGACATTCAGCTCCAAGGTGTGATAAGTGAGCTGACTTCTGGGATGGTCTATGCCACGGAGCATGACCATATAAAAGTTCAAATGGTGATAAGCGTGTGTCACCACAGGGTTGACTTCTCAAATAAAAAAGTGTTAAGATTAAAAATGATAAAGACTGATATAATAAGAGAAATTAGTAGTTTAATTAAAACCATGGCCGTGTTGGTAAAATATATATATGACCGCGCCTATCTTTTAATTTTAATTTTACCACTGGAGCCTATTCTCTCTTCCACTCACCAGCCAGCTCTCCAGCTCTTCAGGAGGACCAAAGGGAAAAGGGCCTTCTCTAGGCCCCTCCTCTGAATTTAAACTCCCTCTGTGTGGGGACCTTTGACATCCTCATGCCCTAAGACCCATTGGAATCATGGGTAACGTAGTCTCAAAGCCCCTACGTGTCCATAGGGAGTCTGCTAGACACTTCCATATAGCACTTCCCTGGCATTCAAAACAAACAAAAGAACAATGGGGAGTGCTTGTCCCCATTTCAGATGGCCTTCTGAACACACTTTTCCAATCGAAGTCTTCACCTTCTTATTACAAGTCTCAGTTTGTCCCGATGACTGAGGGTGGTAAATGCTATGTAAGCTTCTTTTTATTCCTAAGGTTTTGTAAATCTCATGTAGGATGTTTTGAGAAAAGCGTGATCCATGGTTTAGTCTATTCTGGCTGATACTGAAAATCTCGGGACTATCTTTCTCAGAAGTGTCTTCACCACAAAGGCTACGTTGTTTTTCTTTGCAGGGAACACTTCTGGCCATCGAGTCAACCTATCAACGATGACTAGGCCATATTCGTATCCTTGACAATTGGGCATTGATATGTAATAGATCTGTAAGCACTCAAATGGGGTAAATGCCAATTGTCTTCCTCTAAGTCCTTTAATTCTGGTCATCCCCTGATTTTATTGCAAGCACACCTTGCATTTCTGGCATGTTCTAATTGCACAAGTGGAAATTCTGGGTGCTGTCCAGGATCTTTGAATGCCATCTATGAGGGTGAAAGATTCATATATGAATTTGGAAAGCTTATATAGGCCTAGGCCTAGCTCTGGACCTAGATAGGACCACGTGGAATTGGTTCAAGGATGGGCATGAAGAAGGATATCTCCTGGGACCCTGGCCAGGCCCCAGGTGGATGTCTGACTATTTGTGTGCCAACAGTTTCTGGGAACTCGCCACTCACGAAAAACTGTAAACAGTCCTATGGACCCTTCAGGGAGGGTTGGCCCCCTCTCTTGGAAAGATTCTCAGACCCAAAATTGTTTAGTCCAACATCTTTGGCTTTAATCCCACATGCCCCATTCCTTGCCAAGATTAGCAGGTTATGCAAGTACACTGGCCAAAAGCCACTTTTGTCTACAACCCCCATAAAAGTCCTCACGAAGCCCTCAGCCCTCTGGAGTCTCACCCGTGGAGAGGACACTCTGCTCCAGACCTTCCCAGGTGGGACTCTGGGTGGCTGTACCAGGACCCCCAGCCTTGTGAACCCAGGAGTTGGTGTCTCCCTGATTTGGTGATGTCTTCTTGGCTTATATAGGCTCTTATTGCTTTTGCTTTTGTACTTCTTAGTTGTGTATTTTATTGTTGCTGTAAATCAAATATTTTGCTGCCCACTTAATAATTAATAAATAATTCTTACTGAACACTGTGGAGCCAGAGTGTCCTTGCATAGGAGTGAATCCAAACACGGTCTCTTAATGAGATGATTCCCCTTAACAAGACAGGGGCTTCTCCATACTTTAGTCCACAGAAGTTTCTCTAGTGTACTTCCCAAGCTCTGCCCTTCATCAGAGAGAATTTCTCAATCCCCTTCCAGACTTTTTTTACTAACTTTGATGTGGGCTGATAGTAGGCATTGAGGAGTAATAATGGGAAAGGGACCCTCAGACTCTGAAATCTGAC